>NC_056732.1:238567620-238680120 GCF_019279795.1 Protopterus annectens | reverse complement strand
TTTCCGATGCAGACACTTAACTGTTCTGACAGTTCCATCGCAGCCCTTACCGGTACTATCCTTGCAGGTACAGTCTCCTTCAGTACCGTTGGTGCAATCCCCATTGGCCCAGAGTATGACATTACTGTCCTCCATGGTGCAGACACTTTCGGCACCGACATGTTCTTCGGTGCAGTTTTTTTCGGCACCATCATTGTTACGGGTGCAGACATCTTCCTCTGGCACCATACCCATCGGTGCAGACACATGCTTTTACGGTGCAAACACCTTTGACTTCTATGGCACTGACTTCGTCGGCGCAGACTACTTCGACACCATTCTCTTCAGTGCAGACATCCTTGGTTCCGGGCTCTGCACCTCTCAAATTAGCAAGGACCAAGTACTCTCCTTCCTTGCATCCATTCGTTGGTAGCCAATATAGTCCTTAAGCCAGAATCACCCTCAGGTTTCTCTGTAAGGTCAACCAGGAGCCACTCTGAACAAGGTGTGCTGCGGCTTGTTGACCAGTTGCTTGTGGCCATAGGTCTCTCTCAACTGTCTAAACCCATGTTCCCTCCTTCAGATGAATATATTTATCCTCAAACTCCAACGTACACTCCTCCTTCGACTTCCACCCAAGTATCGAAGCCTATTACTCCAACAGCAACTTCCCTCCCTCTGACCCCAGTAGTGGATCTCACTTTGGAGCCGGAGTCGTCCTTGTGGCCCTCGATGCACTAGGCATTCTTGGTTCCACGCTGACTTTTTATTCTATGGCACCCTCCAGTAATTTCCTTCTCTCACACATCACGGACTTCTTGAGACTTCTGGTCTGGGTGGTCGGCTCATCAGGGAAGGGTGTGACCCCAGTTCCAAGGGTGTCGCGCTCTGTTCCGGGCTCCCATCCCTCCTTAGGCGGGCCGGCCTTCCAGGCCATGGAGAGGGCACTTGCCTCTGCTGGCAAACCCTATATGTCAGAGTCCTCTCCCCTCTCTGTGCCGCAACTCTCACAAGCCACAACCACTGGACACCAGGCACAAGAGCCTCAGATTTCTCCCCCTCAGGAGACCCCCTCTTTGCAGTCTTCCCCAGAACCTCCCATTGAGGAAGTATCCCACAAAGCTTCATGCAAGAGGAAGCACATGGACTCCACTGAGGAGTATTTGACCGAAGATATGGGTTTTGATGATGGGGAAGGGTCCCCACTGTTACCCTCTGATGAGGTGTCCCTTGGTGAAATCCTCAAGATCCTTAGACAGAGGAGTGACTGGAAGTCCTCTAATCCTTTCTCAGAGGAATCCATATTGCTGCAGGCCTTTTGTGCCCGGCCCCCTACCTCCTGGGTTACAATGAAAAAGCACAATCCAAGTCCACCGTTCAACATGTAGATGCAACACTGAAGAAGAGTTTTTTACTCAAAAGCTTTGTTTTGCTACTTATGCTGTGTCTTTTCTGAGTCATTAAACTTTTGTTGAACGGTGGACTTGGATTGTGTTTTTTCATTGGATTTCTGACTGCTTTTTATCCAAGTCTTTTGATTTGCTGAAGACCTGTTATTTTGGTTTGTACCTCCTGGGTTACCCTGCCAGCTGATGAGCTTGTCCAGCACACATGGAAGGCTCCTGACACCCCAGAAGCAATACCGCATGGCCTAATAAAATCTTATCTCCCCCAGCTAAGCATTCCCATTGGTCAAGAGGTCTTCCAGTAGATGCCATGGTAATGTCAGCTGCAACAAAGAAAGACTTGGCAGAAGAGAGCCAAACTGTCCATCTGCCTATCAAGGAGTCCCGGGCGATGGACAGACTAGGGAAGCGTGTGTTTGCTTCATCGACCTTCGCCATAAGATCTTTGAACTTTTTGGCACACTTTACGAGGCACCAGAGGGATCTTATCAACCAACTCTCTGAAACCTTGGCAGGAGCTGTTTCTTATGAGGTCCGTAACAACCTAGCTTCTCAATAGCCACCCAACAGTCCATTTCCAATTCTTCCATGCGTCTTATTTCTCACACAACAGAAGGAGCGGCTAGAGCGGCAGGTGCAGGTATAGTCACCAGACATGCCTGGATGCGCCTTTGTGACCTCCATTAAGGCTTCCTTCATGAACGCCCCCATTGAGGCCGCTTCTTTGGCCCTAAAGTTAGATACACTGGCAAGGTGCGAACAAGATGGCAAGACCCTATCTGCCATTGGTGTCCTTCACTCCACTTCTCAACGATTATACTCCAGAAATCAGAGGAGCGGGAAGATGTGGTACAGGAAATCACAGGGCTCTTTCCGTGACGCACATGCCGAGTTCTCCCGTAGAGGCAGAGGGTGAAACTCCAATGGAAGACGCCCTTTTCAGGGCAGAGTAGGTCCATGAAACTGGGGTTCCAGAGACTCTTTCTCTGGCCAACCCTATCAGCCCTCCTTAAGCATTGGTCGAATGCTCACTTCTGGAAGCGGTCGGGGGTCGTTTTTCCTTGTACCTCACTGCCTGGTGAAACATAACCACTGACTCTTGGGTACAGCGGTTAATACCCAGAAGCTGTTGCATTTCCTTCCATCTTTGTCCAGCTTCATCCAGAGAATTACCCGACATTCCACCCAATCAAAGGGAAGCAGCAGCACACAAAATCCAAAATCTGCTACAAAAAAGAGTCATCCAAACGCCCCCCTGAAGGTTCTTTTTAGTGCCAATAAAGACAGGGGGCTGGAGACCAATTCTGGATCTTAGCACTGAACAAATTTGTAAAAACAGAGAAATTCTAGATGGTCATGGGTTCAGTCTGTCCTTCCTCTTCTGGAGGAAGATGATTGGATGTGCTCTGTAGATCTTCAAGATGCGTATTACCACATAAAAATGGACAAATGCTCAAGAAGATGCTTTCGCATAGGAGACGGTCACTACCAATTTTGAGCACTGCCCTTCTGCCTCTCTACAGCCCCCAGAGTTTTCACCAAATGCATGGCAGTGGTTATCACTCACTTGCAACTTCAAGGTTTTCAGGAGTTTCCATATATAGACGACTGGCTCCTCACCGCCTCCACCAAGTATCTACTGGAAGAAGCCCTGAACTACACTCTCCTCACAGCACAATGCCTGGAAATTACAATAAACTGGGAGAAGTCCAACACGACCCCAGCCCAGTCTTTAGAATTCATCGGGGTACTGTTGGACATGAGAAATTGCACGGGATCTCTTCCAGACCACAGGCTTCAAAGAATAAGGCAACAGGTTCAGCTGCTGCTCTATCACCACAAATCTCCTACTCGATCTATACTCCAACTCTTGGGGTCAATGGCAGCCTCGATCACCATTGTTCCTCTAGCCAGATTCCACATGAGGCTCCTTCAGTGGTTACTTCTTACTTAGTGGTACCCTCTACAACATCCTTTGTGTTTTCAGATAAGTGTAACTCAGAGATGCATGCAAGATTTACAATGGTGGACGTCTCAAAATCTCCAACAATGGTCTCTCCCCTTCAGCCGAAAGCCACGATGACCATGGACGCCTCCCTGATGGGGTGGGGGACTATGTCAGGGAAACTCGGTCCAAGGCACCTGGTCATTGACAGAGGCCCTTTTGCACATCAATGTCCTTGAACGGAGGGCGGTGCTACTAGCATTGCAAGCATTCCATTCCATCCTTCCATCAGGGACTGTTGAGATCCAGTCAGACATCATGTCTGTGGTCTGGTACATCAACAAGCAAGAAAGGCACCAGATCTTATTCATTATGCCAAGAGGTTTTGAGAATATGGCAATGGGCAATAGCTTCCAACCGCTTTCTAATTGCAATGCACATTCCCGGGAGCTACAACGTGATACTGGACAAATTGAGTAGGTGCATTCTAAAACCTTACAAGTGGTCCCTCAACCCTGTGATAGTGGCAAAAATCTTCAACCACTGGGGCCAGCCTTGCTGCGACCTATTCACCTCCCCAACCAACTACAAGTGCATTAACTATTTTGCCCTGATGCCCCCTCGGGGACAGTCACCAATAGATGCTCTAGTCCACGCTTGGCCCTTGGGTCTCCTTTATGCTTATCCTCCTCTCCCAATTTCTGAAGAAAGCACGGCAGTTGAAAAGCAAAGTGATCCTCATTGCTCTATATTGGCCTCGACAAGTCTGGTTCCCCTTCCTCTGGCTTCACCTGCTAGATCAACCGTGGACCCTCAATCCATCCCCAATGTTGATCTCCCATCTGCAGGGTCTGACTCACCCCATTCTAACAACCCTGAAACTGACAGCTTGGTTTCCCTACTTCCAGTGATTGCCAGGCAGGAAAACCGCTCGTCCCGAGTGCGCAGTATTCTTATTGCATCTCATAAATCGTCCACCAGACTAATCTATCTCAGTAAATGGAAAAGGTTTTCTCTGTGGGCAGCGAATAAACAATTAGACCCCTTGTCAGCTCCAGTTCCGGTGGTTTGGGATTATTTATCACATCTTTTCCACTCTGGGGTGTTTGCCTTTACTATTCGTGTGCATTTAGCTGCAATTTCAAATTTCCACATTGGTGTTCAGGATTCTTTGCTCATGTCACATAGACTCTGTAAAATTTCTTGAAGGGGGTTCTTCATGTAAAACCTCCCTTTAGAGAACCAGTACAACCTTGGGATTTGGCCTTGGTCCTGCAAGCCCCAACAGCTTCCCCCTTTGAACCTGCATCTTCAGGTGATTTTAAATATCTCTTGGAAAACTTTGTTTCTGATTGCAATCACATTGGCCAGACACTTGTCAGAACTTCAGGTCTTATGCATCAAACCTCCCTATCTTATGTCTTACCATAATGTTCCATCTGTGTAATTGATCTTCGTTCATTCATTACTCCCCATCCTCCATCCCCCTTCGGAGATTCCTGGTTGATCTCGTATACTCCTTTATTGTAGGTCTGTTATGACCAGAGGTAGCCTCTACTTTTGTCTACGAACTTGCAAACTCGATCTGACGTAACTCGGAGCAGAGTATTCTAGGTAGGACCTTGGCTCAAGAGTTTTTAGCTGGCACGAGCTTGATATATGGCCGGCTCGGTTCCGAGGACGGAACCAATAACCCATCGGTAATGAATAAAAGAAGATCAACAACACAGGTGGAGTGTTATGGTAAGACATAACTTCTTTTTATTATTGCTGCCTATCTGTCCCCAGGAAATGATCTCCATAGCATAGAACTTCTCCTGTCCTGTTCTTCCTCCTTTTTCAGCCAAGAAGCTATCATCTTCGGATACTCTAACCTGGACTGGCTCTTCTGCTCCTCTGACAGTCCCACAAATTTCATCAACCTGTTTAATTTCTCACAAGTTATTGATTATCCCACTTGTACTGATAAACACAATATAAAACCATCTTTATTGGACTGAATATTAACAAATAAGTCAAACCGGAGTTATCATCTGGCTGTCTACCCATTATCCTTAGAGACCACACCCCTACATTTCTGCTAAGAAAAAAACTTCAAATCAAAAGACACACTCCATTTAAATACATGCGCAGCAAAAAACATTTCTCCCCTGACCTATTTAACCAGCTACTTCAAAATTTCAACTGGTCACCATTAAAATACCTACAACTGGACCAGGCAGTAAAACTCTTTAACAGCAAATTCCTTGAAATCCTAAATTGTCTTGCCCCTACCAGAAAAATATGCCCCAAAGTAAAACAACTTCCATGGCTGTCTCCTGGTACTAAATTACTTATTAAACAAAGAGACAAAGCCAGAGCCCTATACCCATCATCCTAGGGCAAAAACATGCTTGCCAAATGCCAGCAACTCAGAAACCAAACTAAGACAAAACTCAACCATGATAAACCATTCTGCTTCAAATCCTCCCAACAAAAGCACATTCAAAGCCACAAAGATTCTGGCAAACAGCCAACTACCTCCTCAACCCTGGAAGACCCACCCCCCTCTCCTACTACAGCAAATAGCTCTGAACCCTTAGCTTCTCAGTTTAACTCGTACTTCATGTACTCTATATCAGATCTCCTACAATGCAATCAACAACCACCACTCACAATCCCCTCCCTGGCACAACAGAATCCTTCTCTTTTAAACCTGTTCAAACATCCTACATAAAAAAAATCTTAGCAAACTAAAACCCTGCTGTCGACCAGCTACCAAATGAGTTCCCAAGAGTAGCAGTCCCATCTATTGCCTACCCTATCTCAATTCTAATCAATCGTTCTATCTCGGAACAATATGTACCCCACCTCTGGAAAATAGCTCACATCATTCCCCTCCTCAAGGGTGGCCCCTCTAGAGAAGTCTCTTACTACTGCAGCATAGCAGTCCTCCCCCGCATAGCCAAGATTCTTGAGAAATGTATTCAACAGCAACTCCTAAACCACTTTACATCAAATAACCTTCTAGCAGACACCCAGCATGGTTTCTGCCCAAAGCATAGTACTAACACTCCCCTTAAAGCTTTCACTGACACCATCCACCACCTTATGAACAATGGTCAGCTAGTCTCCACAATTTTCCTGGACATGTCAAAGGCTTTTGACACTATTTCCCACCAACTCCTTCTTAACAAACTTGCCACTTACAACCTCAGTAAAGCTACCCTAACATGGTTCCATAGTTATCTGTCAAACAGGCAACAAGCCACTAGATGGGACCAAAATCTTTCCCCTCTACTGACTGTTAACACTGGTGTACTCCAAGGGCCCATATTGGTCCCCCTTCTCTTCATCATCTTTACAAACAACCTTATGTCTGCTACCAAACTAGCCTCAATCATACAGTATGCCGATGACACAAGTCTTCATTGTATCAGCCCCCTCCCCCCTTAGAACTCCCAACACAAAAAGCATTTCAGGAAACTGAATCATTCCTTACTAACCAGCAACTCATTCTTAACCCTAAAAAGACTAAGGTAATCATACTTACAAACAGATCAAGCAAAAACAACTCTTCTCCCCTCTCTATCCTATCCACAAATGGCATTAAAATTGAGCCAACTAACCAGGCCAAACTCGTAGGTATTACTATAGATGATCAATTAAAATTCGACATTCATATATCCCAAACAATCAAAGTCCGTGCCAAACTCGGTGCACTCTATAGGGCAAAACCCTATCTAACACCACAAGCTAGACTAGCCACTGCCAGATCTCAGCTTCTATCTACTCTATTATATTGCTCACAAAATTTCACCAACTTATGCAAAACTGACCTCCAAAACCTTGAGTTGTGCTATAACAAAATAGCTAAGTTTGCTGCAAATCTCCCTCATAAAGTTCATCACTGTACTGCTCTTAAACAGCTAAACTGGCTTGAGCTCCCAAACCTCTTAACACTAAACCAACTTACCCTCACCCACAAAATTATTCAAAACCCAAGTGACTGCCCTGCAATTTCAACCCTGGTCCAACTACATGTCCACAACAGACCCTTCAGGTCTTCCAGCAGACCACTGCTCAAAATTACAGTCTCTTAACACCACAGAGACTCCTTCTACTCAAACAAAATTGCTAAGTACTGGAATTCCCTTCCACTAAAAATTCAAAGCACTCTCTCCTATCCTGCTTTTAAATCAGTACTAAAAGAACACCTTAATAACAATTGGATTTGCCACTGTTGCTCTCCTGGTTAAATCCAAATGTTTCTGTATCGCCTTGCCCTTTCCCATACATACAGACCATATCTTTTTTCTCTCTTCATGCATCAATGTCATTCTACTCTTGCTTAAAATCCTTTCTTTTACTTCCACTTCTGCATTTTTCTTTATCTTGCCCTCTTCTACTCCCTAATACTTTTCTCACAATTCTATCTAATAAACAGCTATTCTGTCTTCTCTCACTTTCATAATCAGTCTGTATTATTGGACAAGCCTCTGAGTTCCACATGTAAGTTAACTAGCTTTAACATTATGTCTTATACACCAGTGTGTCTAATTTCCTCAAATACTGTAAATGCTGTTCCGTACTGTTGAATCTGTTTAATATGTATTGTTCATATTTGTTTTTAGTCCACTGGCTAAATTGTACTATATGTTATTGGAGCTTTTCTCCGCTGAAAACGGCTCCCAGCCCAGTCGGACACTACCCGGCAAACAAATGTAAAATAAATAAATGAAATAATAGCAGTTAAGTAATATGCATGAGATTAGAATAGTTGATGTTAAAACAGCTATTTTGGTAACTAGAGCACAAAATATATTCCAACAACTTGAACAACATGTAGTAGAAAGAGTTGTAGCCAAAGTTAGGAAGACTATGACAAGAAAAATAACAGGAGATCCCATAGAGGTATCAAAGATATTTTGCAAGTTTTATAAAAAAATGTATAAAGCAGAGACAAGCACAAATGGAAGTATTTATGAAAGACTTAATTGTGCCAAGGGTAGAGAAAGGTTTGGATTAATAATTATAACATGGGAAGAAAGGAGAAAAAATGGTCATGTATAGTCATTTAACAGGGAAGTCTCCAGGAATAGATGTTATTCCTGTGGACGTTTTGAAGTTATCCAAAGAGACCTTTCATGTCTACCTTCATATAGATATATTGCAGTTTTAAATTATAACTATAAAGTATTAATGTCTGTACAGTGTAGGAGTATGGCAAATGGGTTACCAAAGTTGAAATATATAGATCTTTTTTCCACATGGCAGAGGGTTAAACATTTGATAACATTAGTAGAATGGTGATGATCCATATGGAAGCAGAGTATAAGAAAACTTTGTTATTGTTGGCAAGTTTTAATGCCGAGAAAGCATTCCACAGAGTCAGCTGGGATTTTTATGAGAAGGACAATGGTAGCTCTTTTACTCCATGACAAAATAATAGGGTTAATCATTAGGATTTATGAAGGATCAGAGGTAAGAATTAAGATGGAAAGTTTCTTCTTTGGCAAGCTGTTTGAACAATGAAACCAGGCAGTGATGTCCTCTTTGCCACACGTAATTTACTTTATATTGAGAGCTGTAGGCAAAGAAAATAAGGGTTTCACATATTCAGCACTTAAGAGAAACTAACATTTCCTACCAGTGATTGATATCAGAGTATAGGCAAATCGAAAGGGATAGGGGGAGTTCCAGGTGAAAGACCAGCTTTAGTAGAGTTTTTAGTCAAGTGTAGAAGAGAAGCTGCTGTTAAAAATTGATAATTAGGACATATGAAATATTGCATGATAATTGCAAGAATCAATCAGAGAAGGTTAGAAATCATTAAGAAAAAGTATGGATTGGATAGGTAGTTTATAAAGGAAAAATTGGAAGAAATTTGTAAGATTTGCATGGAAATATTTGTGCACATATATTTTTATACATCAGGTAGACTTCAGGTGATTTTTCCTCAGGTAGGTAACAAGTACTGGAGGTATGATGGAATTGAAATAGGTATTTTAAACAAGTTTTTCCTTGAATGTAAAGAGTTGGCAGATTTTAAACTTTCCCTACAGAGTACTTTGAAAATCTTGGTGGACAAAATGGTTTTAACTAAGGAGATCTTTCTTTTGAACTGGGATATAGGATATGTTTTGCTATACACAGTAATGCATTGCTAAGTGTAATGCTGTTTGCTGTCAAAAAAGTAATTCCTAGGACATGAAAAGCCTTTCCCAGAATGAATGAGTAAGAGGTAAAAGAACTATAGGTGGGTTCTTCATACAAGGGAAGGAGAAAATTTAGTAGAAGTTGAATCGATTTTCTGGGAACAGTACATGTAAAAATAATGTTTAGAAGGAGGAGGATTGAGGTTTAAAGGAGGATAGGAATTGATTAACATATGCAGTGTTAGAAAGAATGAAAATTGTTAACACGTGTATGCTGCATGACAATACCAATGACTTATGACAGGTTTTCTATGTGTGTAATGCCATATTACTGATTAATAAACATGTTTTAAAAAGAGTTTTGAGATGCTGGGGAAACTAATTGTGTAAGTGCTCCAAAATTAAAATTGACATGAATAAGCCAGTTGTGTTGCATGGAGATGACAGTCATAATATTCTAGGAGCTGTGATCTTGCAAGAGTTCAGTTAACTCTGGATCAATAGCATTTACAGTTGCACAAAAGAGAGTTGCTCAGCTAAAAAAAAAAGAAAGCGTAGCCATATTGTAATTTTGAGAAATTGTTGTAAACAAACCACTAAACTTTGCAAAACATAGTTAGAAAGTCCTTGTACAAGCCAATCCACCTCATATTATTGCATAGGTTCTTACTTAAGCTCTCCAAGTATGATCTAAAAGTGAAATACAGATCCTGCAAGGAATTATATGTAGCATATGTATTTACCAGTGATTCTTCGAACATTGCTAGAAGATAAACTAGAAAGCTTTTGAATAGTACAGTAGTTAACACTGACAAAAGAGAAAGTAATTTGAGTAGTGTACTGATACTGCTTTAGAAATGTATTTACATCAAAAGTTTGGCCTGAGTAAAAAAAATAATTGGTAAGGAAATAAATCCAATCTTATTTTTCTTTTAAGTAATAGGTTGAAGTTCAAATCTCACAAAATAGTGCCTACTCAACTAAGAAAACAAATCTTTGAGAGAGTGCTTGAATCATGTATAGTAAAGTACAAAGAAGGAACAGGAGGTGTAACATTTTGTCCAGGTGTGTCAGCTGAGATAGAGCAAGTAGTACAGAGTTTTGCCATCTACAATGTACGCCACAACTGCAGTTCAATGAAGAAATCCATGGAGCAGGCTGACTATAGGTTTGTTTCATTTCAGTGAATCCATGCATCTCATTTGGATATATTGTTCTGAGTTCCCTGAAATAATCTGACTGACAGACACGAGCGCAAATATGATTAGTGTATCAAAGTTAGTGTTCGTATGACAGGAGGTTACCCATTGAGGACCTGTTAATCTAAGCATATGTTAGTCTGCTGAGCGTAATTAGAATATAACCCCTTGATACATAGAGATTAACTAGAATGATCTTTTTGAGACAAGCAGCAGCTCATGAGATTGTCATTTGAGATGGTGATAATTTCTGTGCAGCTGCATGTCATCTGATTTGCACAGCTGAGCATGTTATAGTATAATAGCTTATCTCTGTCTGTTTCCAGGACTGTCTGATGATAATTCTGTTCCTGTGTTAGAGTATTGATAACAGAAAATTTCCATTCAGTTCAGCAATGTCAACGTGCATGAATATTTTAGTTCAAAGATCTGTGAGACGGCAGTTTTCCTATGAGCTCTTTTAATTATGCTATTGGTGCATAAGACAGATGATGGAATCTCAGCCTGGATGAGTGAATATTGTGCCTCACTACTGTTGATAAGCCATTTTCTCCACTGAGTAACCGGTCTTCAGTTATTGGGATTCTCCTGGCCATATGGAATTTTTGTGGTTTTAATTGCCAGTAGTGATGCAACAAAGAACCGTACCTATTTTAAGTGCAATGTATACAGTATTTAGCAGGCTAGGTAGAACAGATGGTACAGTTTTCATTGACACAGTGTAAACTGCATTAAGTATTGCAGTGTTGAGTAATAGCCACCTTAAGTATGGAATTAAATACTTGGTCATAAACTTAAATCCAGCCAAGGACAGCTGCACTGATTATTCAGTGTACTATGCTCTTCAGATTAGTTTTCAGATGCAACAAGTTTTCGGATGCAACAAGTTCAAACTAAAACAGAGTGAGGTGGTCACACAGAAAAAACAATCAGTAAAAACTCCAGCCAAGCTAGAACTTCCACTGAGTGACCTCTCAAACCTCTTGTATCAGAGGCAGATGAGATATATGCAAATAACCCTTATGAACATGAGGTGTTTCAGCTATATGGCAATTCTGAATGCCCATAACTTATTTCTTTTTAAGTCGTTTTGCATATCCACAGCTAGTGGGGGTTGGCTTTATTTACCTGAAATTGTCCATTAAAATTTCTTAAAAAGAAATAAGTCATGGGCATTCAGAATCCCCATATAGCTGAAACACCAGATGTTCATAAGGGCCATTTGCATATATCCCATGTGCCTCTGATACAAGAGGTTTGAGAGGTCACTCAGAGGAAGTTCTAGCTTGGCTGGAATTTTCATTTAGTTTTTACTGATTGATGTAACAAGTTCAGAAATAAAGCTTCTGTAGCTGTTTGTTTTTGCAGATTTCCCATTTCTTCATGTTGGTGTGACCGTGGAGCTGTAACAGTAAATTCTAACCTGTTTGACATGCTATCCCAGACAGCATGTATAAGGCTAGAGGAAGGAATGTCGCAATCTTTATTTGATTGTAGAAGAATGAAGACATTGCAGTGTCTGAGGATGAGTAACTAAATAGGACAATTATTTGCAGTTAGTGTGGTCTTATCAGATCTGACTTTTGAGAAAATACGGCCTGACATCATGGTCATTTTAGGTATGAGGTACGTCATGGAAAGTATTAAAAGGGCAAATTCAACAGTTAAGAGAAATTATTTTAATGCTAACTGCATTATGCAGATTGTTGCAAGTCTTTGGAAGATGTGCAGTACAAATGGCAGAGTAAAGTAAAAACTGTCAGTATTTGGATGGCTATTCTTTACTTCCCTGAAACTGTGTAGCCAGTTAGCATATGAAATGGGCAGATTGCGTCTGTTTTAGGTAAATTGAATTAATACTAATTTTACCTTATGACCCATAAAAGAAAAGTGTAAGAAATTAATTTATTGGATTCAAAGTTTGTCAACTGGGAGAGTTAACAGGAAGCTTGCATTCAGGCCTAGACCATCTTTTTGTTTGTTTGTGTCTTTCGGCTTTTCCTGGTTCGGGGTCGCCACAGAGGAACTCCGGTCCGCTAATGTTTGGTAGTGGATTTTTACGGACCGGGTTACCAGCCCTGATGCACAACCTTCAACGAAGGCACGCCCCATTCACGTATGCCTCCACACAGAAGACGCTCTAGCTGAGACCTAGACCATCTAAGGATTAGAAAAACAAATCCAAGAAAGAGAGAGTGGGAGAGAAAGGAAGTTACAAGAAGAATTTGCAGGAGAGTATAAAGTGACTTCCAAACGGCAACGACTACTTGTGTTAAAGTAGAACAGGCATGATGGCAGGTACCAGAAAAATGAGACAGATTATTGATTAATGTTGGTGCACAGGTAACATCAACAGTAGGTAGTCACAAACTTTATAAAGAGATACAAAATTAAATCACAAATAGCACTGGGAGGCCTCCCTCTAAGTGATTCTGTAGTGATAGTAAGGAAGAGTAGATATTTTTTAAGGGATAGTTTGAAGACAGTTTTCATCTTTCGGTGACAACTTGCTCAGTCAGCACTGTGAAAAAAACGAAAGCATGTTAATGTAGAGCTTAAAGTGCCGTGTACTATTCACCCAACCACCTTAGCTTGTCACTAGATGTTTAACGCAAGTTGCTCAGGTGTTTCCTCTATACTTGTGTTGCAGTTCTGTGAGGACCTGGCTTGCTGAGCACAACTGGTCAACTCATTCAGCCCAAAAAAAAATAAACATTAAGCATTTTTTTTTTTTTGCAAAATGTTACATTTTGTTGCATCTACAAGCAAATTAGAAGAGCAAGTAGAGTTGATAATGCAGCATTCCATTGTGGTCACTGAGAAGACCAGATACGTTTGTGAGAAAATAACTATAAACTGTTGTGGGTTATTGTTTTTGGCAGTGGTGATTCTGAGCAGTTTGACAATGACTAATGTTTTATTATTGCAGTTGGACATTGTTGTAAAGTGTCTTCCTTTCATGCAAAAAAAGTAGATGATGAGTGAGAAACCAAGATGATGATCACTGAGTGTGTACAACAGAGGGTGGGCTGTAAATCTTGGACTAGTTGTAAACATAATGCTGCAAAAATGCTGGAGACCTTGCAGTAAGCTGCTTTTAAAGATTTCTTTATTCCTGATCTCAGTTAATTACAAAAAATGTAATGGACAGCTTATCAAGCCGAGTTAACATCACTAAGCGAAATACCAGATGCAGCAAAGTTTTCTGCTTAAAAATGACTGACTGTGTATAAAATGCTTTGTCCTGGTGTTTGTAGAGCATGAAATATATCCCCAAAGTAATGGTCCAAGAATTTGTGTGAGGGGGTCTCCCTATTATGTTACTCCTTTACAGCCGGCTTCCTTGCAATTCATTGAGTAAAAATTGCATGATATTCTATATCAGTAAGTTTATCTTGCCAACATTGAACTGAACTGCAGTGCAGTGATCCGTTTGTTTTCACAGATTTCCCATTTCTTCATGTTGGTGTGGCCATGGAGCTGGTATGTGTAAGTTTGGGGAGTAGGGGGTTTGATATCCTGCAAAAAAAGATTACATTTAACTTTTTTCATTGGGTTGAATTCCCTGACTACTTTTGCTCAGCAAACTAGCTCATAGTGGAAGCCATAGGGCAGCTTATGTTAAACATAAACAAGTGTTAGCTTAAGGTGAACTGTCCAATCCAAGGGTCTCAGAAAAATTACTACACTGATTTTTTTTTTTTTTTTTAATGCTCAGAAGGGCTGTGGTCTGAGCAGCATTTTGGGAACACTTGTTCACATACCTTAATGGCATAAGATTTACCAACAATACGTCAGTTATTTGTGTGTATATGTCCCTTCACCTTTCTAGAAAAATAAAACAAAGTCAACTATTGATAAGAGAAGGGTGTTACAAGAAGTGGTGAAACCAGCGACCAGTGGACAAAATGAACATTTGGTTAACCGGGAAAGTCCGACTGGACACGTCCTTTTCCAGCAAAAGGCCGGGGCGAAAAGCTCCACGTACAGAGTAAAATATTTACACAAGACAGGTGATGCACAGTTGGTATACATGCAGACATATATAATATACATACATTTTTACGTCTTTTAATAATGCCATTGTAAAATAATATCTTACAAGGAGAGTTTAAACATCACACTACAGAGTAGTTTTGTTATGTAAACATTTTAATATTACAGGTAGGATGAAATATGTGTTAATGATGGAGAGGGTAAGGAGATCTCTGAGTAGAGGGGAGAAGGAATAGGTATATTGAAGGAAAGTAATGAGTTGGGAGTGGAGGGGTTGGTAGAGAGTAGTAGGTGGTAAACGTATAAAGTTAGGGTAGGCAGGAAAGGTGCTGACATACAGAGGAAGAAAATAAGGATATGGGTGTAAGAAATGTTAGCATTGGAATGTGGGATGTGCAGGTAGTCATTTGGATTAAGGAAAGGAAGGGGACACTTAGTGAGAGAAGCAGAGAGATGTGAGAGAGGAAGTGACTTCATATAACTCTGTACTTTTTCCACCAAAAGTAACTTGGACTGGTTGCCTCTGTGGTGTAGACAAATGTAGCCCTGACTAAAACTCAGATGACCTTGGTTTAATGGGCAGTTCAGGAGCTGAAAGCCCAGGCAGGGAGAGGGTAGGAGTGAGTGTCACATTTTTACTCACTAATCTTGGGGACAGGGTGGATGTTTCAGCCCACTACAGCACTGGCTCCTACTGGAGAGATGTGCATGGCATGCAGCTTGTGGGTCAGTGAGGAGTGTTTGTTCCTCACAAGTCACATTTATGTGGCAGCCTTTATGGGGCATGTGCACACTCACAGAGGACGTTCATTTAAAGCTAGACAGCAAGGGAAGGAACAGGAGACTGTGGAAACTCTGATGCAGTCAATGTTGAGGAGTGATAGGCCAGTGAGTTCCCATATGACAAAGCAACGGATGGCACAGGATGAAATTGAAGATAACGTGCCACAGGAAGATGCTATAGAACTTTCTACAGAATGCCCACAGGAAGTGGAAAACAAAGGAAAGTGCCCTTAGTCTGAAAGAAAATGAACAAAAGGAAGAGTTGCTTGATTTAATGGACGTAGATATATTAAAATCAATGAAGGAAATAGACTGCATGAGGTCAATAAACCCCAAAAGTCAGAAATGTGATAAAACAAATGAACACAGTAATTAGGACTGTCCATAGAGATCCATGCGATATAACAGAAGTAAACACCATGCAACTAAATTAATAACTGATAAAGTTCTACCACAAGAGCACAGGGTAGTGAGGCAAAGGAAGGGGAAAAATCGAATACCATCATGGACGTATTGAATAGAGAAAAATATAAAGCAATTAAGACAAGAAGTGTCGCTGTTAGAAGACTATAGAAGATGGAAGATCAACAAAAATACTAAGAAAGACAGATGTGAAAAAGCAGTGCGCAGTATTAGAACAGACCAGGATCTATGATGCACAATCGCAAATAATAAATTAAAAATTTCAGCACAGGTGGAAAAAACTTGGAAGATACACAGATAAATGTAAAGGAAAAGTACAAAATAGGGAACTTAGTGATGACCCAAAAAAGTTTTATAGAGAATTGGGAAACAAGGTAAAAGGAATTGAAAGGCTGCCAAAAAAAGAAGAAATAGATGCATTTTGGGGGAGTATCTATGAAGATCCTGTAGAACACAACAAAGATGCTAAATGGATAAAAGAAGTAAAAGAAAGAATAAGAAGTTTAAAGGTACAGGATATGAAATGGGAGGAAGTAACAGCCAGAGAGATTGAAACAAAGTTAAGAAAAGCCTCTAATTGGAAAACCCCAGGCCCAGATGCAGTGCCTAACGTTTGGTTAAAAGTGTTAACATCTTTGCATGAAGACCTAGCCATGAGCAAGAACTATTTATATGCACACGCAAACAGGCACCAGTCTGGCTAACAACAGGTAAAACAATGCTCCTACTTAAGAATGAAACTGCAGGCTACCCCAAAAACTATAGACCAATAACTTGCCTTCTGATGACGTAAAAACTATACACGGGAGTTGATGCTGACAGAGTTTTACAGCCATTTAGAAGAAAACTCAATTATGGCAGTAGAACAAAAGGGCAATAAAAGAAAGTCGTATGGAACAAAGGATCATTTGTTGTTTAATAAAGTCATAGTGGAGAACTGTAAAAAGGGGAAGAATTTAAGTATGGCATGGACTGACTACAAAAAAGCATTTGATAGTATCACACATTCTTGGATAAAAGATTGCATAAAAATGTAAAAGATATGTCCTGCACTGACAGAGTATGTTACAATGACCATGAAACAGTGGCAGACCACTTTGCAATTAAACCATGATAAAGGACAAATTATTATCCCATGGATAAAAATTCAAATGGGGATATTCCAGGGTGACTCACTGTCACCATTACTGTTCTGCCTTGCCCTTAACCCATAAAGCTGTTTACTTAATGGCTACAATTTGGCTCCTAGAAAACAACAAAGTCTAAAGACTTCTCATCTTCTATTTGTCGATGATTTAAAACTGGATAGCTCATCAGATGAGGAACTGAAAGCATGGCTGCAGGTTGTCAAAACTTTTTCAGATGATATTAGAATGTCATTTGGCCTTGATAAATGTGCAAATGCAACCTTTAAAGCAGGAAAACTGCAGCACCAGGAAAACATCAGTTTGGGACAAGAATGTGATATAAAACAACTTGAGCAAGAGGGATTGTATAAATACTTGGGAATTGATGAAGGATCAGCAATAAAACAAGACGAAATGAGAGTAAAACTTAGTAAGGAGTATTTTAGAAGATTAAATTATTCCTGAAAACAACATTGACACTTAGGAACAAAATTCAAGCAGTAAACCAATTTGCTCTTCCTGTCCTAACTTACAGCTTTGGAGTGATTGATTGGCCCCAAACCCTGTTGGATAGATTAGATATTAAAACAAGAAGGATGCTTCATGCTCACCAAATGATCTATAAAAATCAGTGCATTCCAAGATTATATATTCCCTGTTCTGGAGGAGGGATAGGCCTGCTTGAAATTGATTACATGTACAGATGTATGATGCAAGTTTTACATTTTTTTGTTTTAGAAGTGGTTGCCAAGGACATTAGAGGTGGCATGTGGGAGATGTGGGAGATGTGGTTGGAATACCGTGAGCTCTTCTGGCAAATATAGTTAGATGCATCAAGACCTCCAGGGCTCAATGACATGGTTTCTATCAAGTCAGTTTTGAAATTAAGGCAAGCTAAATTATAAATCACTGTACTACTCACCATATACTATTATTATTTTATTATTTTTATTAAAAGTGTGTCTCATTTTTTAACATATATTTTTATTTCCATTTTTTATAGTACACTTATCCTTTTATTCATAGTATACCCAATTCTTGAATTTTTTAAAATTTAATTTATTTCAATTAGGATATATATTTTTTGTACTGTTATTGTATATATTTTTTATAATGACATTGTATATTTGGTATTTGTATTGCATATGACGTTGTTAACAGACATCAACAGGCTGGTTTTAAACAAATTTGTTTTAAAGACTTGTTCTTTTAGATTTTGTTGTGTAATTAATCAATTATCAGACGGATCAATGCCAGTACGCATTTTTTAATTCAATTAAATATAGAAAGGTCCACTGTACTGTGAAATGTATCTGATGAAGTTGGTACGAAAACGCTATTTGTTCAGTGAAAGTGTTAATATCTGTCTCTGTTGTTGCATTCGCTGTTAGTTCTTTGCAAGTATCTATTAGTTTATGTTTGTGTTTGAATAAACATTTTCCACGACTCGTTCCTCTTATTGGTGCGCTCCCAGTGTACTATTGGTTTTGCTTATAAAATGACCAATAAGCTGCACAGAAATTAGTTCCAGAGGCTACTATGGAAGGAGGGGAAGGTTATGGACATTCCTTTTGCTTAAAGTTTCAGAAGCTTAGGGATAAGGAGAAGTTGCTCAAGATGAAGGAAGGATGATTCAGGTATGAGAAAATCTTTCAAATGAGGCTTCCCCAGTTGTGTTCAAATCCTGAAAACAGGAGGAGGGCTAGCAGTCTTCTGCAGTGGTTTGTATCTCTGGGGCCATTAGTACATAAGACAGTAAATCCTCTCTACTAGTAGAGTTGGCAAATTTTCTCTGTCCTCCGTAGACAGACCAAGGGATAGACTTTTTAGACAGTGTAGGCACTCTTCCTTATCTAAATTAGAGAAGGGAAGACTAAACCTGCCCCAGGCCTCTTCTTGCCATGTCTTTCATGTTTATCATACCCCTTGTGTTTATGTAGGAACCATATTATCTTGGATTTCTTTAAAGTAGTATGATAAGGGTTATAATACAGGTGCTTTGTAAGACATGTATGTTCCCTTCCTCATATTTCTCTTTGGTAGATAGGTACCCTCCTTCTGAGTCTTCTTCCCGATCTTACTTATCAGCCCATGCCTCTCTACCAGTTGTGTCGAGAGCTGACATTTCTTGACAGGGTTCAGTCTCATTGATTGGATCCTCAGTTTTGTAGGCTGTTAACATAAGTTCATAGAGATTTACTTCAGCTCTGACTGCTCTGTTGGTGAAGTTAGTATCTGTGCTGATTTTACTGGCTCCAAGTCTTCCTTTGGCACCATGGCTCTGTCACTACCTACGGCCTGTATGCCATTTCACATTTCAGCTTCATCAGCATTTGAGTTCTTGGCATTGAGATGACGAGTCTCATGTTAGGTGTGAAAACTGGCCTCTGTCATTGGTTCCTCTACTTTCAGTGACAGCATCTTATTCACTGACAGGGGCACCATTGACATTGATGCTCACAAGGTGGACAAAACTGTTGAAGGTTACAGTGTCACTGACACTACACCATCAAATAGATGGTCACTGCACCACCCTTCACCCAGTATTTGTCTTTTGTTTGTTTTGGAGCTTCCATTCTTCCCCTTTAAGACATATGTCAGTATTTATATTATTTATTAACATTTGTTTACCAGGATTGTCTGACTGGACACCAGGTGTCCTTTTTCAGTGGATCCTGGGGAGAAAAGCTCCACAAGGTTACATAGTAATTTGGTGAAATTAGTTAACGTTTAACGATGTTTATCAATAGTTTAAAAAATTAACATCAGTTTAAAAAGTTTGACAAGTTGTTTAGAAAAAAATCTGATCTCAAAACATCTATAGGTGAGCATAAGTACAGTGTATATACAATCAACGTCATAGAAAAAAAGTATGATAGATAATTACATTGTGCTCAGTCTGCAGAGGGTAGAATTTAAGACCGTGAAAACGTGCTGTAGGGGTGGCAATGGGTAATAGCTTGGTAGAGGTGGGTTCAGGGAAGGTCATTGCAGTTGCATAGATGGTTTTCATAAAGTTGTGATTTAAGGAGTTTTTTGAATGTGGTAGTGTGTTTTTTTCGCCTGAGGTGTGGGGGCAGGGTGTTGCATATTTCTGCAACTTTGTAAGGGAATAGAGATTTCCCTGTGCTGTTTTTACATGGAATGACTTCTCCTAGAGCTTTATTACTGGATCAAAGTTCCCTATTGGTAGTATGGAAGTTCAGTATGCCTGTTCGACCAGGGATTTTGTCAGGGTGGTACAGTATTTATTTGATGGGCTAAGTTGAGTTGGTGGTAGTGAAGTAGGTTAGGAAATTCTAACCAGTATAGTTTAGTTTATGCAGGGACTGGCAGAGGCGAGAGCATGATTTAGCATTGGCTGAGAACATAGCTGTTTTGTTGTAACATGTTGAAAGTTTGTTAAGGTCTGTTTTATTTAGATTTATTAATGCTGGGGATGCATAGAGTAGGGTTGATAGGAGATGAATTCTGGCTATGGCAATTCTAGATTCAGGGGTTAGGAATTTGTTGTTACGATAGAGGCAGCCTAGCTTTTTGTGGACTTTGGCAATGGTTAGAAATATGTGTTTATTGTATTTAAGCTGGTGGTCAATTGTAAGTTATAGTAGTTTAGCCTCGGAAACGGGAGTTATGAGGGTCTTATTGGTGGAGTCAATTGTCTGTTTGGTTGAATAGCATTAGTTGTGTTTTTTGGGGTTCAGCATTAGATGGGAATTGTTTAGCCAGTTTTCTATTTCTGAGAAGGATTCTTGGGCTCTGGTTTGTAGCAGTAGATATTTGGTGCGGAGCAGATCAGGGTAGTGTCATCTGCCTATAGGATAATGTCTGCCTTTGTAGTTGCTAAGTGGAGTTGGTTTGTAAAGACATTGAATAGAAGGGGACCAAGTATGGAACCTTGAGGTACGTCACATTTGACTGGAGTGGGGAGGATAGAGAGTTGTGTCACTTGACAGATTGATAGCGGTTGCCTAGGTAGGTACAGAACCATTGTAATATAGCATTATCAAGGTTGAGTTCAGAGAGGGAGGATAGTAGTTTAGTGCGAAACTGTGTCGAATGCTTTTGATAGATCTAGGAAGATGGCAGGGGCAAGTTGCCCTTGATTTCTGTATGTATTTATGGTATTGGTGAAGTTAATGAGAGCAGTGGTGGTGCTATGACCAGGTCGAAATCCGTGTTGAGTTTGGGAGAGTAGGTTGTTGGAGAGTAGATGGGACACAGGAGTTGGTGATGGATACATCTTTCTAGGATTTTTGATAGGGCTGCAAGGATTGAGACGGGGCGGTAGTTGGATAGGTCATTGGAGAGACCGCCCTTGTGAAGGGAGATCCATAAGGATGGACATAGTGATTTGTTGATGGATCTATTTATTAGTATTGCGCTTGGGTAGGCTATGGCCCTAGATGCAAGCTGGAGGAATTCTGCTGGGAGGTTGACAGCGAAGGTGGTTGGTTTAGTTTGGCTAGGAGTTTTTGGATGGTTGATGTAGATATTGGTTTGAGTGAGAAGGGGATGGAATTTAATTTGGCTTTGGTGGGTGGTAGGGGATAGTGGGGTTTGTATCATTTATTAATTTTAGTATGTTGGAGGTAAAATAGTAAAGCTCGATGCAACGTCAGGGTTGGTACCTTCTATGTTTGATGATGGTGTGGTGATTTTTCCAAGTTGGAGGATGTTCACTGCGGCCCACAATTTCTATGGGTTGTTACTATATTTATTTTTGAAGGGTTAGGTAGTGATTTTGTTTGTCTTTCCTAACCTGCTTTTTTGCCTTATTTCTAAGTTCTAAGTAGGTTTGTCTAATTGTGGGTGTTTTAAGTTGTTTCCAGGATTTCCATTCTTTATCCCTTTTTTAAATAAGGCCTTTGTGGTTTTAAGTAACCAGGGGGTAGGATTACTGCATGCTCTAATTGTTGTTATTGGGGCAAGTTGGTTTAGGATTGTTAGGAATGTGGAATTAAAATATTTAACTGCATTGTCCAGGGTTAGGGTTGTAGTGGGAGCCCAGTTTCAGGATTTTAATGCGTCTGTGAATAAGTCTGAGGGGAAGTTTTTGTGGGAATGGGTTTGTAGTAGGGAGGGTGGGTTGTTGCATCTAAGTTTGTGTCAAAGGAGAAAGGTTGGATTATGGTCACTGAGAGAATTGGGTAGTGTGCCACTTTGGTGGGCAGCGTTGACTTGGTTAGTGAGGATCCAATCTAATACGACTTCTCTTTTGGTGGCTTTATCTATACGGGTGGGGGGTTGGATGAGTTGCGTAAAGTTATATAAATTATTGTGGATGGTTGGTGTTGGGGAGTGATTGGAGTTCCAGTCAATGTTAACATCGCCTAGCATTATGGTTTCGTGGGGGGGGGGGGGGTGGAAAGCCCAGTGGAGTATTGATTCTGGGGTGTTTATGTTGTCACCTGGTGGGATAAATATGCATAGCAAGTTTAGATGTTTGTGTTGGTTTAGATGGAGTGTGGCAAGTAGAGTCTCAGCGTTATTGTAGTTTGGGGGGGGGGGGTGAGAGTTGGATCTTTAAGGTAGATTTGTACAATAAGGCAACACCTCCACCTCTTTTCTGTGTCTGTCTACCCTTAGAATTTTATAATTTGGTGGGGTTATAGAGTTGTCTTTGACATGGGGTTTAAGCCAAGTCTCTGTTATGAGCATTATGTCTGGGTTATATATAGAGATAGATGAGTGGAGTTGTTCTTTTTTGTTCATAACTACAGATGTTCAGATTTAGTTTTAGTAGGTCAGTGGGTTTGTGCTTAAGTGGGAGGTGGGTGTTATTTGTGTTTATGGGGGTAGGTACTGGGCCTGGATTGGGGTGAATGTCACCTCCTAGCAGTAATTGAGCTGCTATGTTAGAAAGTGTTTTGAGGTAGGAAAGTAGTAGACGATATCTGTAGCTAGGGTGTTTTTTAGTTTCTGGGATGTGGTTTATTGGTGGAGTGGTGAGGGGGAGGGATGGCCTATGGTTGATTAGGGATGTGTCCAAGTGTGTATGGGGTTTGGATGTGGTAAGGTGGGGGATTTGTTGTTGAGATGGGTGAGTGAATAATGATAGGAGGTACTGGAGTTGATTAAATGGAGGGCTATAGATGAGAAAAATAGTAGAAGTAGAGAAGTGTGGTGCTGAGAGTAGTGTGTGCGAGTCATGATTATATAGTGAACTGGCTGTAGAAGAAGGGTAAGTAGGGGGATGATCAGTAAGTTGTATGGGCAGCCTGTGGGTGTGGATGAGTTTGGTTGGTTGGTTATTTGATGTGGTAGATGGTCAGGTAATAATGGGTTGGGCTAAATCTATGAGTAGTGGGGGCTGGTGGGAAATGGGGGCAGGGCAGGTGAGTAGTGGGAGCCCGAGCATTAGCGAGGGTGAACGGAGTAGGGCTGCACCAAGGAGTGCAGGTAAGTGACTGCAAAAACCATCAGCAAGGAGATGGATGAAGTAGAAATAGATAAATGGCCAGTACTGATTCTATAATGAATATAGAAGACTGCTAGTTACCCAATTACAAACAAGAGGAGGTTTGCAAGTGACAAATACTTAAAAATGGATTGAGTTAGGTCGGAGCAGAGGGAGAAAATTCCCTTAAGAATCTTGGCCGTGGTGTTGTATGGCCTTTAGGGACTGGTGGGAGGCTACCATTAAGAATACACTTTCCCACTGCCAACCCTTGTGGTGTGTAGCTAATTAAGTTAGGCAGATATTAACCTTTTGCCTGGAACACCAGAAGGGTCTGATGGTTCTCCTGTCCTGGGGCGTTCACAAGGGTGGTTGCTTGTGCTCAGTATATGGGGAACCGTCGGCTGTTGGGAGGTGCTGTATTAATACTCTGTGATCTAGAAAAGAGAGTGTTACTAATAAGTAGTTATTATATGTTTAGAGTCAATACAAATATAACTAATATAATTTGTGATAATGTAATATTAGAACACAGTTACAATATAGAATAGTAATTCCACTAAGCCCTGTTACATCAAGCCCAAGAAGGACACTATGGAAGGTTCTAGGTGATATCTCTCTGTTTAGAGGGTGGAGGTCAGGGTGAAGGCACGAGCAATTCAGTCTGTGCAATTGGTTTTATGAACTGTGACAGTAAGGCTACCAGATGGCACTTATTGTCCGGTTTATACTAAGCGAAAGTTAGTGGGGTTGCTTACAATAATCGACAAACCAGAGCATTAACATAGAGTATAAATTACTATAGTCCTTTCAGTAATTGATGTTTATTTCACCTTGTCCTGTGTATCTAGGGCAGGGACGACACAGCGTCTCTGCGACTAAGTTACATGGAGTTCTTTAGTTGCATCTTTGGCATGCTGTAATTAAAAATGCCAGAATGGCAGGGTGAATTGCAAAGTACAATTAACTACTTGGTCTGTAAGCCCAGTACAGGTTTATTAGCATGCCAGAACAGAATGAGAGATTGGGTGGTTTAAGGTTAGATATTGCAATTGGCAAGCAGTAAACTACTGTGGCCTTCAATCAGCATGGAAGCGCTCCAGCCAAGATTAGAGCTAGTGGGCGCAGAACTGTGGTAGTAGTGTTTCCACAGTGTATACCATATGCCTAAGCAGATATCTAAAAACCAGCATTCAAGGTGAGGCATACACCAACAAAAATAACATAACAAAGCAGCAGTATGAGAGCAGGTATTACAGAATTAATGCAGCATTACATGTACATCAGCATACTCTGCATAACCGTCATTAACAATGTACAGAACACCAAGTGGCAAATATAGTTTAAAAAGTAGAATACAGCAGCAAACTATCAATTATCAACATGTAGATAAGTATGCCGTCAGTATAACAATATAGGCAGATATGTTGAGTAATGAACAAGTGAATTACATGAGCAGAAACACACATGGTAGGTCGGCAGGCTGGGGAAAGAGATTCAAAATTGGCACTCTTTTCCCAGGGGATTTAATACCTCGTATAGGTCACATTGAGGGGGAGGGGTAGACAAGAAGCAAACAGGTAGTTGCAGTCAGTGACATGCACCAAGGAGTGCAGGTAAGTGACGGCAAAAACCATCAGCAAGGAGGTGGATGAAGTAGGAATGGAGAAATGGCCAGTACTGATTCTGTAATGACTATAGAAGACTGCCAGTTACCTAATTACAAACAAGAGGAGGTTTGCAAGTGATAAATATCTAAAAATGGACTGAGTTTGGGGGGGCAGAGGGAGAAAATTCCCTTAAGAATCTTGGCTGTGGTGTTGTATGGCCTGTAGGTAGTGGTGGGAGGCTACCATTAAGAATACAGTTTCCCACTGTCAGTCCTCATGGTGTGTAGCTAATTTAGGCAGATATTAACCTTTTGCCTGGAACAACAAAAGGTCTGACTTCTCCTGTCCTGAGGTGTTCACAAGAGTGGTTGCTTCTGCTTAGTATATGGGGGGCCTTCAGCTGTTGGGAGGCAATGTATTAATACTCTTTAACTGGAACAACAGAAGATCTGATGGTTCTCCTATCCTGGGGCGTTCACAAGGGTGGTTGCTTGTGCTCAGTATATGGGGAGCTGTTGGGAGGAGCAGTTTTAATACTCTTTTCAGATTTCCCCTTCCTACCTCTTCCATGTTTCACTTAAAAAATAATAATCTGGAATCTGTGCAGTTTCCCAGAGTGGTGTCCCCCCTCAATTTTGAGTTATGGAAAAGCAAGTGAGGTGTTTATTTCTCTTCAGGTAGATGATTTCCTTCACATAGAAGTTGGTTGCATTTCCTGTAGTCCTGTTTTCCACTGTTTGATTCTCCTAACCTCTCTTGCCCGAACTGTGGGACTCTGAGCAAGTCACTTATCCAGTTAGCACTTTCAGGCTAAATAGTCTGAAAAAGGTCCATAGATATCAGTGCTCTACCCTTGTTTTAACGATACATTCCTCCAGTAATATGATGTTCTGTGTTGGTCTAGTTCTGTATCACCTTTTTCTTCCTTTTCAGTGTCTAATTCACCAAGAAAAGAAGGCAAGTATAAATGCGAGAGGAGCCACTTGATATCCCATTAGAAACAGACCCCTCCCCTCCACCTCTCCACTGACCCAAAATTCAGTGAGTTCTGGAAGCTTATGGTTAAACAGATGGGGAGCCCCAGGAGGCCCTTTAGTCTGCTGGTAAGACCCTACACGAGACCTTTGAAAATACCTCCCTTGTCCTCTCCTGGGTGGTGTCCTTTGGCTTAACCAGATGGTGATGATCATCTTCCAACAAGACTTGAAAGGTTGTAATGTGGGTAGCTGTCATGAGTAGGTCGGACAAGATCCTCAACCACCCAAGAACTGAAGTACTCCTGTTACTGACTCCATGTTTGGAGCAGCAGCCCTTGAGAAAACCAGTGTCTCAGAGTACAGCAATCTTAACCTACCTAATGAAGAGTCCAGAGCTCTGGACTGCTTTGGGAAGAGGGTCTGTGCATCTTCAACATTTTCCATAAGGGCACTTAGCTGGTAAACCAGCACACTTAGATTCCATTTGGAATTTGCAGTGGAGTTAGTGAAGGTGCTTGATAAATTGCCAAAAAAAAAACAGAGAATAAGCTGATTTCCCAGGCTGCAAAAAATTCTACCATACTTATGCTTATCGTGTGTCTAGTGTTACAGAGCGATGCGTGGTACAACAAGGTCAACCATTGGAGGCATCACTGTTGATTGAGTCAAACTTCCCCAGCTTTGCTGAGATCTTCCAGACATCTTTCTTCACTGCAACATTTAATGGTGCCAACCTGTTTGATTCAGAGACTAGGGAAAGTCTTTGCTAGTATGAACAGTATGATAAAACCTTGAAAGCCATTGGAATCTGTTTCCAGAGATTCAGCACCCATTCACTAGAAATCAAAGGTCCTGAGTAGTTGTAGTTCAAATGGAACCAACAGCAGAAGTACCAGCAATCTGACAAAGGCCAGTGAGCTTGGACTCCTCCTAGAATAGTGCCCCGGTGAAGCAGTTCAGAAGCAGCAGCAGACTTGATGCCTTGTCCAGTTGTCCCTGAAAGCATACTGGGGTCACATGTCCCTTTATTGGTTCATGTGGATGACCATCATGTAGGAGTGTCTAAAGGGAATCTTTTCCAGAGGCTACAAAATTCCTTTCCTAACTACACCCCATCCCTTCTGGCTTCCTCTAGAAAACTCCCTAGCAAAGCAAGTCATTAAAAGTATCCCACCAGATAATAGAGTTTCCTGTTACAAAGCAAAAGACCTCTGTCAGATTTAGACTTGAGACCAAAGCATATTTTTTCCCCAAACCATGTTCTTGATGGTCTCAGTGCAGACAGTTCTACTCTGTCTTGCCAAAGAAGTATGGGTGTGCTTGCTTGACCTCCAATATGCATACCACCATATGAAACTAGACAAAAAGTTGAGGAGGCTCTTTTTCATCTGGGTAGGAGCCAACCTTCAATGTCAGGCCCTTCTTTTTGGTTTTATCTCAAAAGTGTAGCTGTGGTGACAGGGCTCCAAAGGTTGTGAGGAGCCAAGAACTTCCTCTACTTAGATGTGGAGCAGCTAGGAGCCAGTCATCTGAAGAGACTGAAGATAGCAAGGGAGTCCTTACCTCACTTGTTTTATTTAGTCAGGAGTAAGTGTGTGGGTGGGGGGGGGTACCCCCAGGAAGCCCTTTTATCTGCTGATAAGCCCTGCAGAAGGCCTTCCAGACACCTCTTCTGTCCTCCTTAGTGGTGCCTCCAGCCACAGGAAATGGTGGTCATTGTCGTGAATGCTGCAAAGTCACAAGTAGAGCCATTGCAGATAGTAGTTTTTATGTAATGTCTCCTGGACACTCTGACTTTCAAAGTAAGTTTACCTCAGGAAAGAATTAAACCCCTTGCAAAGATCTGCATCTCTTCTTACATCATCAGATGTTGCGGTAATGAGCTTATATGTTTGAAAACCTAGACGTTTTGGTGGCAGCTGTCTTTTTACTACGTCATGCACATTATCATATAGGAATGTTCTGTGGACGACCCCCCCCCCCCCCCAGAAAGTGAATTTTGGTTTCATCTGCTCTTAGACAAAATCAGAATTTCCAGAATATGCATACCACATCTTTACAAGTGGTCCCAACAACCCAAACCTGAGTCTGTGGGACCCCCTCCATTTTCCATTTCCCCTTCATGACCATCAGTATGGGCATGTATGTGCAAGGGGGTGGGGGATATTTTCAGGACAAGATGGTTCAGAGCATATGATCACACACAGAGATCAGTGTTGGAGATGAGAACAGTCTTCCTAAACCTGCAGGCCTTCCAAGATGCTTACTCTCAGGTTGCTATTCCCATACACTCGGGCAAACATGGCAGTTGCATAGTACAGGATGGAACTCTAGGATTCTTAACTCTTATGCCCGGAGGGCTTGAGAATAGGTCATATTTTCTGATTTTTCTGTAATAGCCCAAGGATGTTCTAGTCCAGAGATGGCCATCTGGTATCCTATATGCCTTGCCACCCTTTATCCTAATGCCAGTTTCTTCCAGAAATGGCCCTGCACAAGGCCAGAGTCATTCTGTTAACCTTAATTTAGCCATGGCAAATGTAGTTCTCCTGTTGTGTCATCTTCTGGAGAAGCTTCTTTGCTTCATGGTTTTCCAAACCTTCCTGTCTGGCAAGTCCCACCCAAACATTCACACTTTTCTGTTAATAGCATGGCTTCTCCACTTCTGTTGGTGTCCAAGGATGTGTCATACCCTACAGAGGGTCATCCAGATCATTTCCTTTCCCTGGAGGTAGAGTGCTAAGTAACATACTAACACAAGAGACATTGATCTGCAATATGGACTTCTAAGGGGTTAGATCCCTTTTCTGCTTTGTTAGAATGCTTATCTAACTTTATTTGACATTAGGCTCAGTTACAGTTATGTCAAAATTAATTTCTGTTTTATATTTGGCTTTTAGTATGGCGTTAAGAGAATTTATTTAACTTCTGTGATGCAAGATCTTTCTTAAAGGGGGGTTTAAGCTTAGAACTGTTTACAGAATTCCATTTACCCTTCAGATCTGAAGTTCATGTTCGAAAAGCTTACTTTGTACATTTCAAGACTAGCTTGCATTGCAGACCTTAAGTTCTTGTGATGAAAACCTTTTTTTTGGTGGCAGTGGGGATTTCCTGACATCCAAGAATTGTACGTAGAATCTACTTACCTTGTTTCCACAAAGGCAGAGTAATATTGTAAACTAATCCTACATTCATGCTCTGAGTTCACTGAGACTAATTTGAGTAGGTGTGATAATTTGCCTGTGTGTTTCTAAAATGCTCAAACAGAAGATGGTAAATTCTGCAGTGTTCATGCACAGTCTTCTATTTACATATGAAAGAGTCATTTAAAAAGACCTTTTAGCTCTGTTATTTAATATGTTCCTAGTGCTCGGGTCTAAGGATTATATACTAGAATTTATACTTATTGCAAGATAAATCATTTGAGGTGCATTTGTAGTTAGATGTACAGTTTAATTTATAAACTGTTGTGTGATGCTGATTGTAATTGTCTTGTTAATAACTTGTGCAGTTTGTGTTTAAGCACATTATTTGAAATGTAGGGTTATCCCCATATGTAAGGAATTTGGAAATGCTTTAAACTGCATTCTGCTGGAAGTCAGAGCTAGCCATAATTTGCCCCCAAATATGTTACTTGCAGAGATGCCGGTATCATCTTAGTTCTTGTAAGTATTTATAGAGTTGTGTGTTGTTCATTGCTGTATTGCCCAGTGCCTTGAAATGTTTAAAAGATAGTTTATAGTTGAAATAGCATGGTTCATTCGTTTAATTTATTTTACAGAGATCGTAAAGAATATATGTGTTCAGATGAGGTTTAATTTCTAGTATTTTTACTTAGAAATTCTTCCACTGGTTAAAGTTTGTTTGCCTTTATTTCAGAAATCTCTAGATTGCTGGCTGCCTCATGTTAATATTTGGATTGTGTTCTTGCCTGGTACTTTTTTATTGCACATACCTCACATAAGTCGTTAAAATAATGCATTTTGGTATGCATAGACATAAACTTTGCCTTTACTACCACCTGTGAGCATCTTCATTATTGTTGGTTGTAACTGAAAAACAGATGGATGTGAGTATTTTATGTTGCATGGTGGGTTTTGTGAGACTGACACTTCAGAATGTTTGAAGGGCAATTTAACATTTCATTCTTTTGGTACATATTTTAGATGGGTTTGGATGGGCTCAGGGATGATTACATCAGAAGGTTTGAACATCCTTTCACCTCAGAAGAAAAATGGATGGCTGTCAAGTGTGTACATCGCACTCAGCAGGTACGATTAGCATAATTTGCATTTATCATAGTATTTATTTTCTGTGCAAGAAAAATGCATTTTGTTCTGTAAACTGTGCTACAAGAAAGACTGTTGCTGCCATGCTTCCTAGTGTATGTGTATTACATTTAAATTGATGTTAATTGTCATTCCATGTAATTTTTTGTCATCTTATACTAAACATTTCTCAGGATTCCTGCATCCTTTTTTTTTTCAACTGGATCAACGTACTAAGTTTTCATGTAGTTGAAAGAAAAGGTATTAGAGTTGTTGCGCCAAGTGGTTAACACAGAATCTTAATAAAAAGGTTCATAGTGCGTGTGTTTAACATTGAGGACCCTCTTCGGCTGGTTCCTCAGTTGGCTTCATTTTTTTTACCAATCAAAATGTGTCAAGAACTTGGAAGATCGTATATGTGGGACATGTGCTGATTTATGCACACAATGAATTAATAAGCTAAATACACAAGTGTGCTCATCCCCAAGCTTTCCCAGATATGCTCTGAATTGTTGCATAATGGTACAAAATATACTGAACCTACAGACATAGCCAACATCCTGGCAAAACTCCCCTTCCCCCCAAAGGAGCAAATGCCTATCCCAACTGAATGTAACCTTCCTGACATCACAGATGCACAGGTGAAAGCTGCCCTCTCCAAAGCAAAAAACACATCATCTATGGGACCGGACAGTGTCCCAGGCTGTGTCTTACACGAGCTCTAAGAAGAACTGAACCCTCACATTGTCACTGTTCAAACTTAGCCTTACTACAGGATATGTACCCAAAGAATGGCGTACAGCTACAGTGGTCCCACTCCACAAAGGTGGTGCCACAACGGACCCCGGAAACTATCGCCCCATAAGCCTGACTAGTCTGGTCTGTAAAGCTATAGACCGTATTATCATGGAACTCATAAACAAAGACATTGGGAGACTCCAGACACTGGACCCTTCCCAATTCGGCTTTGTTAAGGGCAGATCTTGCCTCTTAAACCTAGTTGATTTCTTTGAAACAGTTACCAAAGCCATAGATGAGGGCAAGGTAGTCCACACAGCCTACCTGGACCTCGCAAAAGCCTTCAACACAATACCCCACTCGGGCATCATAAATAAGCTTACCAGCTTAAATATCAACCCCTATATCACAAGATGGGTTGCAAACTGGCTCAGAGATAGAACCCACATGGTCAGAATCGCAGGTGCCATGTCCGAATCCAAACCAGTTACAAGTGGCGTCCCACAGGGCTCAGTTCTGGGACCTCTCTTGTTCGGTATATACTTCTCTGAGGTTCAGGCTAACACGGGGATTATGGCTGACAAAGTTTGCAGATGACTGCAAACTGGGGGCCATAATCGAATCTCCAGCTGACACAAGCATCCTCCAAAAGGGTCTCACAGAGACGGATGCTTGGTGCCAGAGCCACGGCCTCAAGCTGAATGCTAAAAAGTGCATAGTCATCCCCTTTGGGAAAAACAAGGTGCCCACAAATTACCACATAGGTGGTAATCCATTAAGTACGGAAGAAGTAATTAGAGATTTGGGGACCAACGTAGATAGTAATCTCTCCTTTGATAATCATGTTGCCAAAGTGGTTAGAAAGAACTTCTGTATAACCCACCTTATCACAAAAGGGTTTGCATCTAGATCAAGAGAGGTCATTGTGCTCCTCTACTAGTCACTCATCAGGCCCATAATTGAATACGATGCCCCTTTTGGGATGTACCTTACCCGACACCTGCAGCAACTGGAGAGACCCCAAAAGTACCTCACAAAGAGGATCATGGGCTACAAACAGATGTCCTATGCAGCTCGACTAAAGAATCTCCAGCTCTACTCAGTTGCTTACCGCCTACTCAGAGGCGATGTATGCCTGACGTACAAAGCCATGTCAAACCCGGAATTAATGGACATGCTCCACATCAAAAAATCCAAGTCCCTTAGATCTACACGCTCCAGGGACCTTAACCTCAGCACAAAAATAAATAGGACATGCTGGAGGGACAGATTCATTTCCCAGAGGCTCCCCTCACTCTGAATAGAATCCCAATTCATGTTAGACATAGCCCCTCGCTGAACCTCTTCAAGCGAAATCTGGACGCGTGGATGGGAAATCGCAAATTCACCCCTGGGATCTCTTCTGTGTCCCTGCTAGACAGAGGCACAGTAAACTAATCTTAAAAGGGTTCTTTCTGTGACCTACTTTACAGAGGCACAGTAGGCTAATCTAATAGGGAGGCGGAAGACTCTTGTGGGAGAAGAGGCTGGACTCTGCCCTTCTGAGCTGGGAATTTCTGGTTAAAGGTTTATAGTGCCTGAATATTTGAACTGTATCTTACTGAAATTGGTACACCTTGTTTGCTCTAGCATAGACTAGATCCAGGCCTGTTGAATCTAGCTTTGTTTATATGCTTGTTGTTTGTTTGCTTGTTATTTCCCTGGAAGCTAATTCCACCTAATACGCGGCTTCTCAGTGCTTCTGTGGATCACTAGTGATATCTGCATTGCTTACTGTACTTATTTCCTTGTTTCACTTGAAAGAAAGTTACTGTTTGTCATTTTTGCATTTAGTTACTTGTAACACATTGCACTCAAGTTACCTGGCACTTGCTCACTAAAGCAATTATATAAGTCAGCACTAAAAATTAAAAGCACTACACCCTCACTCCCCACTGGCCCTTGTTTTCAATTATTAAGGAATTCCCAATATTATTCTAGCATGTCCAAAGGTCACTTGTCAATCTCCTCTCCGGTCCAGCTGGTGAATCTGGGAATCTTGAGGCAATGTTATAACTGCCTCATGTACACAGACAACCCTCTCCTCCTCCCACATAACACAAATACTTGCGAGAGATGCAGCTATTTAGCCAAACTGGAGGCTGAGCTCTCTCAACTCAGGACTGGCAAGACCAGACAGGAGGAGAAGGCAACTACACACACCACAAAACCAGCCTCACATAATGCTACCACACCACTGAATCAAACACATAAACACACAAAGACATACTCGGAGGCTCTGAGTAAAAATTTACCTAAACAGCAGAGGCCTCCAAAGCAGACACCCAAACAACTGCTACCTCAAGACACAACACAAGCAACACATAAACCACAAAAGCAGTGTGCAGTGCAGTCACAGCCCTTAAGGCCAAATACAACACCAAACATACTTGTCATAGGTGACTCCATAGTCACACACACTGACGTCCCACTCACCAGGCTGAACAAGGAGAGGGTCACAGTAAGCTGCCTATCGGGCGCTAGAATCCGCCACATAACACAAGCACTCGGGTCACTCCACGGCAAGTACAAATATGACACAGTCATTGTCCATGCTGGTGTGAACGACCTGAGACGTACCTCCCTGGACTACATGAAAAGAGACCTAGAGGAGCTCTCTGATTATGTAGCCCAGGCAGGTATGACCCTAACCCTGAGCAGTATCCTTCCTTCACCAAGAATGATGCCACAATATAGAGACAAGATGATCAGCTTTAACAATTGGCTTAATGTCTGGTGTCATTCAAAGGGGATCCAGTGTCTGTCTGCCTGGGATGACATGCTTGACAAGCCACGCTGCTTCGCAAGGGACGGCTTGCACCTGTCACCCCTGGGATTCCGGATATTGGCTAAGGCTCTTGCCACCCCATAGTGCCTTTTTAGGCAAGGCTCAAATTCTAAACCTACCACCCTAGAAAACAAAAATGGAAAGAAACTGAGGGTAATGCTGCTCAATGCCAGAAGTCTAAATCTCAAAATGCACGCACTCGAGGCCCTTCTCAGTATGGAGAACATCGATGTCTGTGCTGTAACTGAAACCTGGTTCAAGGCTCCTGAGAGCACCCGGCACTATTAGGTTTTACCTCATATCATGCGTTCCGGCCCCAAAACCCGGACCACACCACAAAAGGAGGGGTGTATCCATACTCATAAAGGAAACGCACACCTCCAGGTTGGTGGCAATGCACAAGCTTCGGAAACCATCCAGGTGCAACTAACCATAGGCAAAACTGCTCTACAAATTGTAGCATGCTACAGGCCACCCTCTCAAACTCAGGAACCCCACACAGCCTTCCTGAAGACACTGGAGGGTATAAATGTATCTCCAAACACCATCATATTGGGTGACTTCAACTACCCGAATATAGACTGGGAACATTACTCAAGCCCTAACTTTCTAGCCCAACGGTTCCAGGAGTTCATAAATTCAAATGCCATGGAACAGCTAGTCACTGTTCCCATGAGAGGAGAAAATATACTAGATCTCATTATCACAAACATGGGGACAAAATGCTCCACACCGGAAGTATATCCCTCATTGGTGAGATCTGATCATAAACTAATCTCACTGGAAATCCACATCCCGCCCCCACCCCAAACAAAAAAGACCACAGTGAAGAACTTCTCTAAAGCAAACTTCACACTACTCAAGACTGGTGTGGTATCCTTCAAGGTCCCTGAGACAGTGGAAACCACAACCCAAGCTGCGGAAGCCCTTACAAATGCCTTCTATGAACACCTCCAGGACTGCATGGATCAGGCAATCCCAAATAAAACCAAGACTCTTTCCACAAAGGGCAAACGTCCAGTCTGGTGGACCCCAGCCATTAACAAACTTTACAATAAGAGGAGAAAGCTATTACATGATAGAACAAAATCCATAAAAGGGAAGTCACCCCTGATCATTATTAGTAAAAAAATACGAGCACTCATAAAATCAACTAAGGCCAATTTTGAGAGAAAAATTGCCATGGATTCAAAGGACAATCATAAGGCCTTTTTCAGCTATGTTAGGAACCTGGGTGGAAACTCCCAGATATGCTCAGAATTAGTCCAAAATGATACAAAAATCACTGAACCCACAGACATTGCCAACATACTGGCAGACAGGTTCTCAGTGCAAACTTCACCCCCCTCTCCCCCCCTAAAGGAGAGATAACTATCGCAGCGGAGTGTAGCCTCCCAGACATCTCAAATGCGCAGGTGAAAGCTGCTCTCTCTAAAGCTAAAAACACAGCATCAATGGGACCAGATGGTGTCCCCGGCTGTGTGCTACACGAGCTAAATGAGGAATTAAACCCGCACATAAGGCAGCTGTTTAATCTCAGCCTCACCACAGGATATGTGCCCAAGGAGTGGCGTACGGCAACTGTGGTCCCACTCCACAAAGGCGGTGCCTCTACGGACCCTGGTAATTACCGCCCCATAAGCTTAACAAGTCTAGTCTGCAAAGCTATGGAAAGGATCATAATGGAGCTCATAAACAAAGATATAGGGGACTTGCAGACATTGGACCCGACCCAGTTTGGCTGCGTCAAGGGAAGATCATGCCTTTTGAACTTGGTCGACTTCTTCGAAACAGTCACCAAGGCCATTGATGAGGGAAAGGCAGTCCATACAGCCTACCTTGACCTTGCAAAGGCTTTCGACACAATACCCCACTTGGGTATTGTAGAAAAACTTACCAGCTTAAATGTAAACCCATATGTCACAAGATGGGTTGCAAACTGGCTTAAGGACAGAACCCACAGGGTTAGAGTTGCTGGCGCTATGTCAGACTCCAAGCCGGTCACAAGTGGTGTCCCACAGGGCTCGGTCCTTGGCCCCTATTGTTCGGCATCTACTTCTCAGAAGTACAGGCCAACATGGGAGGACTTTGGCTGACAAAGTTTGCAGACGACTGCAAACTGGGCGCCATAGTGGAAAGTGCATCGGACACGGATATCCTTCAGAAGGGACTCACGGAAACAGATAGCTGGTGCCAGAGCCATGGCCTGAAGTTAAACGCCAAAAAATGTATAGTCATACCCTTTGGGAAAAACAAGGTAACCCCAAGCTACCATATAGGTGGCAATCCACTAAGCACAGAAGAGGTTATCAGGGACCTGGGGACCCAGGTTGACAGTGGCCTTTCTTTTGACACTCACGTTACTAAAGTGGTTAGAAAGACCTTCTACATTGCCCACCTGTTCATGAAGGGATTCACATCCAGATCTAGTGAGGTCATTGTTCCCCTGTACTCTTCACTTATCAGACCAATGATCGAGTACAATGCCCCATTCGGGCTGTATCTCGCCCGACATCTGCAGCAATTGGAGAGACCCCAAAAGTTTCTTACCAAAAGGATAAAGGGACTCCAAAATCTGTCATATGCTGCCAGATTGAAGAAACTCCAGCTCTATTCAGTCGCATACCGTCTGCTCAGAGGTGACATGTGCCTGACATACAAGGCCATGTCCAACCCAGAATTAATGGACATGCTCCACCTCAAAAAATCCAAATCCATCAAAACCACTAGAGCAAGTGACTTAAACCTTAGCATGTATATAAATAAGACGTGCTGGAGGGATAGATTTATCACTCAGAGACTCCCTATGCTGTGGAATAGAGTCCCGGTCCATGTGAGGCAGAGCACCTCGCTGGCTCTGTTCAAGAGAAATCTTGACCTGTGGATGGGAGATCGTAGGTTTACCCCGGGAATCATCTCTGTGTCACTGCTGGACAGAGGCACAACAAACTAATGGGTACAGTACTTTTTCATATAAGGGGTGGCGTAAGCCACAAAAATTCGGGCTAGGCTTATAAATGCTTTGGGGCAGATAGCCTAGTATAAACCTATGAACCTATGAACTCTGGCTAGGCTTATAAATGCCCTAGGGCAGATAGCCTATTATCTACCTATGAACCTATGATGGGCCCAGGCTGGCTAAGTTCCTTCAGGGTTTCTTACCTAGACTTCAGGCATATATTCAGAGTCTTTTAAGTACTGCCCACATGAGTGGAAGAATGTGTCAAAGGTGAGGGCATGGCCTCAGACCAACATTTGTCCCAGTGCAATCCTTTGTTTTCCATTACTGTTTTGATAGCTATTGCCCATCCACAGTATGTTTTTCCTGCAGGAAGTTGGCTGTGTTGTAGCAGATGTAATCTGGAGCCTGTCGGGTCGGTGCTTCCCTCCCACTTTGAGTAGTCTGAAGACCTGTAGGTCATTATGTTTGACAGGTAAAGACTAACTTCTCTGTACCCTACAGCCCTTCCAATGTGAGTCTTACATTTTTGTAGAGACCTTAATGTTCATGATGCCTTCTGTAGATTGGTCTGTGACCCTCACTTCTTTCCCTTAGAAAATTTTTGAGAGTTACTGGGGGATAAAGCGGATTAACTTTGAGATCAATAACTCCACCACCTCAGCCTTCCATAGATAAAATCATGATACATTAGTGCAGTCTGGAAGCAACCAGAGTGCTTATATGATCTCCCTCCTGAAAGAAAAAGGATGCTGTGTGTAAGTCATCAGTTATGTCAAAGAATGTCCTGACAAGACATAGTCAGTCTGACTTCTGTATCCTGCACATGATCCAGAGATCATATTATTTTGCCATCAGACATTTAGAGGAGTTCAACATCCTAGGGCTGCTAAGAGTTCACTTCTTTTTTTGGGCTTAGAACCTTTAACTATTCATCAACCTGGCCATACTCCACTCCTCCTTCATGGATCAGGCATTAGAAAACCTTTCCTTTTTCCAGGATTCTGGGCTCACGGGATGAAATTAAAACCCTTCCCCTTAGAGTGGGTCACATTAGCAGTAAATTGGAACTTTTGTGTTTTACCTGCTCTGTTTTTTTATTCCTAGCCATAAATTTCAACATCTGTGTCTATCCCCTACAGAGACCGGTGTTGATCTTATGCCCACATTCCTTCAGACTTTACCTTGTTCAGTTCACTTGTGAACTCTGCATTGCTAGGAAAAGTCTTCTCTCCATCACTCTCGAGTGCTTTACTTCCTGCTTTGGAGATACTAATTCCATCTCTTTAGTGCCTTGTATTCACTGACAGTTTTATTTTTCTATAAAGGTCTTTATATAAAACATAATTAAGTAATTTCTTCTGATTGTGGTTAGTTAAGCTATTCTTTGAATTTTTATTAACTACAAAATGTCTAGGTTACTTAATTAACCGCTTAATTTCACAAAGATGGAGTCCAGAACCTCAGTGACAAGCAGGGGAAAAGAGATAAGGTGATAAAATCTGATAAGAGTTAGAAGTGTTCATTTATGTTAGTGCTCACAAAAGAAAAGACTTTGGCAGCATCTTCACTGGCATTTCACGTTCACATCCATTTGTTCATGTCATTTCAAAGGTTTGCAGTACAGGATTGAGTATAGCATTAGAAGTCTTTTGTCAAGCTCACCTAATTCTTTTAATGTCTTACTACAGAATGCCTTCATCTTTAACTGCAAAGTATTTCACTTTACCATAAAAACATCACATTGACGCAGCAATGATATACATTATCCTTTGTTGGCCTGATGTCTGTCTGTGAACAAAGCTCTTAAATGCATATCTTTAGAAGTGCCTGCAAAAGTTCAACAGGCAAAGAAAGGGATTTCTCTGGTGGAGAAGAGGATTTCTAAGAGGGATTCATTCTTCCTGTCAAGAATGTTTAGCCAACAACCCCCCACCCCTGCATTTCTTCAGATAGTAGGTGATGAACTTAACTTCTTTTAACAGGAGTTTGAACATGAAATGGTCCTTGACCTTTAGTCAAGGACCTCGGAGTTCAAAGAAGTCGCACCTTCAGCTGCCACTCTTGGGATACAACTGAAGGTTTTGCTCCATTCTGTTTTACGGTAGTTAGTTGGATCCTATATCAGATCTTGAGTCATGGCATGAATTTTAGGGTACTTGGGACCAGGGACCTTACTTTCCTGGTACTGGTCACCAAGTCTGCAAGCCCCAGTTAAGGAGATTTTATCTGTTCATCCACATTGGAGCTGATTCTATTCTTCAGGGCCCAGAAGTTGAGTAGTTGCTTGGTGTCTGATGGGAAGTTGAGTTGCACTTTGGTGATCACACTATTAGGGAGACTAGACTGGAGTCTCTGTCATCCTCAGCACAGGCTTTGTCCCACATTGCACTGCTTTTGACTAGCATGCAGTCTTTTGTTGGTTTCATGTCCCATAACACTTGAGATAGTCTGACATGCACTTGTCCTCATATGAACTCACATTTATACTTCTCCCTCGCATCTAATATTCTTTTAGTATTTATAGGATCATAAAGCCACCATCTCTGAGATGATCAGGGATAATGAGTCTACTGTTTTCATTTGCATCACCCCTTGACTTCTGCTTTAGGGATTCCCTCTGGTTCATGAGGAGAGGCTTGGACTGGCCTCAAGCCCCTCTTGTCACCCCACAGAATACGTGTTGGATCTTTTGGATGGACCTCTAGCCCCTCTTACCTTCCAGCAACCTGGATTTTCAGAGGAATGAACCTGAGGAGACTTGGGTCATCCCACCTTCCCTCCAGCATTTTGAAGCTTGGTATTGAGTATGTTATCTCACAGGATTGGAGCATCCTGATTTTGCTCCTTATCTCTGAGAAAGGCCAGTTCTCTTTACAGGGTAACACTGGAGCCAGACAGATCAGTTGCTGTTACTGATAGTTATGTGGTCTCCAGTATTGTATATGTCCCAGAGACTGCAGCATTTTGTCATTTGCCACCAGGCACAAAATCAAGAACATTAGACATATGTGGAAGGTGCATTCCCCTGCTATATTAGGATGCAGGGTGATCCTCTCTTTAGCTCTCCTGTATCATTTCCAGGAGGATCTAGAGAGAGAGAGACTTTTTAAGCTAAACAACCTCCTTGAGTTTGGGCTGAAAAGATCTTTGATCCCCTTTCCATGGCTTTTATAGTGACTTGACAGTCTTTTTGTAATTTCAGTTGCACTATCATTTTGAATAGGGCCATAGGCTTGAACATTAGCTTACACAGGATGGCACAGCTGAGATTTTTTTTCCTCAAAGGAGGAGTTTAGGAGCAAGATTCTGAATTGCCCATATTTTGAGGGATATGTTCTTTTGCAGCTTGTCCAGGGATTGGTTGATTATCTTATGAAGAGGTAGTGGCCCTCGTATCTATGGAAGACCCTCTGTTCTCCTTCCTTGCAGCTTGAATCCATTCTGTGCTTTTGTTAGACCTGCACAACCACAACAGTGGAAAGTTCTTCCTCAGTGTCCAAGAAAGACCCTCATTATTATACAGTGTTGCCCACCTCAAGTGCTGTTGAAGTTACTCAAGTCATTGACTTCTCTCTCTGAGATTGCCTGTAATTTGAGGGGACAGTTCCCTGAGTACTGCTGAGCTCTGAGAGCCACCAGTAGTGGTTCCTAGATGTGGTCTGTGTAGACTGACCACACTTTTGAGTGCATATGTGGTCCCCCTGCCCCCCAAAAAAGTGCACCATCTGAGGATTTGTCAACATCAGCAGAGCTCTTGGGACAGGTCTGGATTCTGTTGCTCCAGGGGGCCGTAGAGGCCCTCCCTTATGGGAGGAGGAGATGGTGTCTCATTTCCAGGTGTTGCTGTTCTTGAAGAAAACATGCAAGTTCATTCCCATTCTGAATCCAAGCAACTTCAGCCTTTTGTGGCATTTAGTCACACTTCAAGGGATCATAACTTTGCCCATTTAAGGAGCTGGGATAATGTTGCTGGACATGGTGGATGCTTGCTGGTGCATTGGAATTGGAGGACCTCACCGTAGTCTCCATAGGTTCAGTCTGGGAGTGCATCACTTCCAATGCAGAGCATTGCCCTTTGGACTTTCATCACTGACCAGAGTTTTCAGTGAGGTACTGCCTTTTGTATCGAATACCTTGATGTACATGCTGTTCCTAGATCAAGATCAGCCCTGTCCAGTGATTCCATGGAGGTAGCCTTCCTCTTTGTGACCCTGTAGATGCACTCCCTTGGGGATCATCATAAACTGGAAAATGTCCTCCCTGTCCCAGCTCAGAGTAAGTCCATCTTTGAGGTGACATATTATATTGCCTAGTGCTTCTTATTCCTACCTTTTTGGTTGGCCCAGCAGGTCACCGTCTTGGCATCCTGGGGGAGGATGCAACACAGGGTCCAGCATTGGACTCTGTTTTGCCATTTGGACTTGGTGGTCATGATTTTCATGGTGCAGTTTTGGAAATCGGTGACTTTAAGGTTTCTTAAGTTGTAAGTACTACCAATTTTTAGTAGGCCTCTCTTGCATTCTTATCTTTTCATGCAAATCTGAGTGCAGAGTTCATCAGTTTATAGAAAAATCCAAGCAGGAGTGTCACTGGCATTGCCTACTCTATATGTAGTACCAGAAGCAAAATAAACATTTGAAGGGACTGCACTCAGTGTGAGAAATCTAATAGCAAGGTTTTCTGTGTAGTGAAGTACTCTTTAAAACTCGTACTTACTATTCCATACGCCAATGCTAGTCTTTTGTAAAATAGCCTGTATGTACCCTGAGATTTTTCAGTTATGCAGTACTCTAGAGATATAAATGACAGAGTAACAAACTTCGTGACCAGTTTTCATTTATCTACAGAGGTTTTCCTGTTCATTGCATACCCTGATAATTTCCCCAAAACTTGGAAATCTGTAAGTAAATTAAATGCAGATTTTAAATTTATTAGATAATCTAGTAGTCAGTCTGTAAATAATGAGATTGTGTTCTCTTCCTTCAGATTTGACAGGACCCTTGACAGTATGGCCCAATGGGCATTCAAACAAGAGGCCCTAGGTACAGTGCAGGTAGTTGGGGGTGACATTGGGCACCCCTGACAGATTCCTCTTCCTACTTGAAAAGCTCCTGTAATTTAGCTCTTGGTACCTTTGTCTTGGCTCCTTGTACATTGATTCTAGTCTAATGATAAAGTATCCAGGAAGCCTGAAGAAACACGGCATCTGAATTCCTTTCCAGCATTGAAACTAACAATCAGTGGAAGGCATTTGACTTACTAGAGATCCCTCTTTGATGGGTAAGAGAAGGTGTCTCACCACCTCTTGTAGGTAAGTGGTTCTCCTGTCATCAGCTGATGGAGTTCATAAAAATGCATATGCATATTGTTATCACTTGTTAAATAATGTAAAATTATATTTGCATTTTTCTTTTTTAAATAGGTACTTGAATGCTAGTGGCTAGGGGTGAAAAAGTGAGCTCCATTGAACACTATTGTGTAGCCATTAAGTTACATCATGGTTTGTGTTGGCTGAGCAGATAAACTCTGAGTAAGGGGGTTTTGCCAAAAGAAAATGCTGAAATCTGACTAATGGATTATTCACTGAATATTTCTTTTATGTCAGAGGGGTAAATTTCAGCTCTACTTTTGTGGGCTAGAACAGAGGTACTTTGATGTAGTAATAATGGAATATTGGTCCAGAGGCATGGAAGCCTGTGAGCAATTTATTTTGTGGTATTGTTTGTTTTGATTTACTTGTGCTGACTTTTAAGAACTGTTATTGGCTGCAACTCTTATGGACTCTATGTAAAGATTCTCAAAAAGTGTAGGGCTGATTATGACTTTGAAAACAGGGCAAAGGCCCCACCTGATTAGTCTTGGAGACGCACAAAATGAATTAGTACTTTTAGTCTTCCAGACTAAACAGAACTGCTAGGCCATTGATTTTTTTTTTCTTTTTTTATCAGGAGTCTGTGCACCTTTTTGAGTTGCACCAGATACCTGGTTAGCCAGCTGCAGAATTCAGTATTGTGGTCAGTGACACACATTGAAGTTAGAGAGAGATGACCGCACCTCTAGTTTGGTGGACTTGCAGTTTAAAATTGTTTTGTCTGTCTTGCAGGCTTTTCTAACTGTAGATAATATATTCTGGACAAAACCACATCCATCATTGACATTTTTCTTCCTGTTCCTAACTTAATGTCCTGCCTTTAATAACTGACCATTAATTCTATATTTCCCCAAAACATAAGGTGTTAACATCTACATTAAAGGCAAGGTTGTTACAGTTCAACCAGTCTGATTTAAACAGGCTGTCTTGCTGTGTCCAAGCATCTGACAGAGAAATTATTTTATTATTCAAGTTGAATATTTTGTTATTCACATATGCCTGCTCAGTCTTATTTCATTGAAGAAAATTCCAAGTGAAAACATACCCTGTACATGTCATTGCATAGCACAGTTAATCACTTTGGTAAGTTGAGGAGTCCACGAAAATTCACTTGCTGAATTCTGCTGTTGTATACTTCTTTGTATATCATTTGGTGCACATTACTTCAAGAAAGTGTTGTGAATAAACTGCACACAGAGACTAGAAGCTAATTTACGGTGCCATTGTTACATGCAGACCATTCAAATACATATTCAGATGTTACATGATGTCAGAAGTGAAGAAATATATTTGCAGAAGTGAAGACGATGTTTTTCATTAGAGTAATTACTAAGAGATGTAGAAGAGTAAGTCACAGAAAAACAATCGAGCTGCAACCACCAGAAAGTCTTTCTGTCTACAGCATAACTTGGTTTATTTCTCTCCCCAAGTTGTATGGAAGAGCCAAAAAATGTTAACAGAGTAAGCCGTTTGGATGACTACCTTTTAAAGTGCAACATAGCAGTATTATTGACTTGCTCAGATTTGCACAGTAGATGGAATCTCTGGAATTGTGGTAATTCTATAAAGGCTGCTTGCAACTAAGTGTAGTAGCACATAGTCTTAAATCTCTGCTTCTGTCTACCAGGTAATGCTGCATTACACCACATTTCTGCATGTCACCGGGACAAAGACCTGATGGTATTGTAATACTTTATCTTTTAAAGGAGAGAAAGATAAACTACTAGCAGCTGGAAATTCAGGAACTACTCTGAGCCTAGAAAGAATGTGCCTTTCTTTTTTGTCTTTTGTTTTTTCTAATGGCACAAGGTTCTACAGTGATTATATATGTTTACGGAGCTGAAGAATCTAGTCAAAGGCTAAACCTGTAATTCAGACTGGGAAGGGATGATGATGAAATGGGGGGGGTGCTCAAGAAACAAGGACAGATTGGGATTTCGTATGCATATCTTAAGGAGAGTGACAGTAACCATGCAGAATATTGTATTCATAAAGTAGCAGAAAGTATTTTAAGAATGGAGAAAGGAGATTCTGCCAATAGGCACAACTGCAATTAGGGATACAGAGAGCAGACAAAACTGACAAAAAAAACAAGGTATTGGGAGCAAATAATTAGAGAGGGAAAGGTAGTAGAAGGGGAAGATGCCATTAATTTACTTGGACTGCAGGCTAGAGATTGCCTTCCCTATCATGGGCTGATAGAGTATAGACAAAGCGAAAGAAAGAAATAAGGAGTCCTAAGCAAAAGACCAGCACTGGCAGAGTTTTTAGTAGAATCCAGAGCAAAGACTGTTTAAAAAGGAATAATTAGTAGAGGAAATAAAATATTGCATGAGAACTATAAGAATCAATCATAGGAGGCTAGAAAGGATTGGGAAGAGAGATTGGATAAGCAATTCACAAAGAAACAATGGGGGTATATGTATGTCTCCTAAATCTGCAACAAAGTCTGAAAGATTTAGGATTTTAGCTTGGAAGTGTTTACATAGGTATTTTATACCCCAAGCAGACTCCAAAGAATTTTTCCCCAGGTAGATGGCAAATGTTGGAGGTGTGATGGAAGAAAGTGGTAACTGGAACATATTTTGAGGGAGTGTATTGAGTTGGCAGACTAAAATTTCCCTGCAGACTACTCTATGAGAAATACTGGGTGAGCAAATTGGAATGACTAAGGAAATGATTTTTGAGCTGTGATACAGAATCAGAATTGCTTAGATAAAGTAAGGCCTTGTTGAGTCTGATTGTGGTAGCTGCCTAAAAGAGCAATTACTAGGAAATGGAAATCAAGTCTAAACCAACTGTACTAGTAGTAGTGAGTATAGTAACAGAGATAAAACAACTGGAAATGGGATGTTTAGAAATGGGTAAGAGCAAATTTTAGGTAACCATCGCTTAACGTCCCAGTTAGGTTCTATCCCATAGAATGTTAAGGAAATACCCTATATTTTGTATTGCGGTGAACCAGCCGATCCAGAACAGCTTTAACAGCAGTCTGCCAGGGAATCAACAGCAGTTTCAGGCAGAGAACAACCATCAACTACAAGGCGCGAATGCGACGTCTGCGAGCGTGAGCAATGGCGGACCCAGGCTGAACAGCCAAGAAAATAGAGGGACAGCAACTTTTTACCTTTAATACTCAAAGGGAACATTGTACTGGTGGACTTAATTATTTAACCAACAATTTGTTCTACTTGTTTGACTATTAAAAAAGATTTGGAGCCTCAACTTCTTGTGGAATTGTTTGTGCTGTGATATTTCAACAGTTATTTTATATATCTTGGACTATACAAAAGGTTTGGAGCCTGCTACAGTGTTTTTTGTTTCACTAGTTATAAAATCCCCACTTGCTGTGTTGATTGATTTTCTCTGCATCAAGACCCACTAACAAAAGCAGTATTTTCTTGACATTCTGCTTAATTCTGGATCATCATTGTTCTATTAATGTTGTCAAATGTTTGCCTCCCCTCCACAAAAGCACACTGATTCATAGCTATCAATTTTGGCAGCAAATTTCCCATTCTTTTAGCTGTTATAGACGTAAACATTTTGCTAAAAATGTTTGTGCTCTGGAGTTATCAGAAATTGTTGCTTAATATCAGTCATTCTAAATTCATGCATATTATCCAGATACTTTCTTATTTTCTCATTAGCACTCTGCATTTGCACCTTTTCTTTTTCTCAGAGATTCCCCTTGTTCTGCAGTACTTTAACCATTGTCAGTTCCTCTAAGTAATTCCTATTACTTCTTATCCATATCTCATTCTCTTTTATTGGTACAGTGGTTTAAACTCCCATTTTCATTTTATCCCACTCACTAGCTATAACCTCTGAAGCTATTTTTATCTTTCCTAATAAGTCTCAAATAGGTTCCTGTACTATTTTTAAAGACTGTAAAATTGTTGTTCTTAAAGTTTTTTTTTTAATACTTTGGGGCTTTTTCCCCAGACCTGTGCTGAAAATGGGCTCCTGTTGGACTTCCCCAGTAATCAAATGTCAAATAAGTTCCACTTCCATTCCTTAAATTCCTCTCTAACAGGTAGGTGAGAAAACACCAGTGTTTCAGTTTTACTTCATTACCCTTCATTTTTATCATTGCATGATCTGAAATAGTTATTAGATGTTTGTCAAAATTTTCAATTAGACGCACATGTTCCTGAAATGTAACTTTGATCTAGTCTAGCCCAGTTATTGTACCTTGTAGAATAATATGTAAATTCTGTCCGAGTTCCTACTACTGAATTCACAGCTTTAATACCAGATATTTTCATGAATTACTTCAGAAATGTACCGTTTTGTTACCTGTTCCCTTCTAGGATCACCTGATATATCCTCACTATTGCAAATCAAGTTCAAGTCCCCAACTACAAGTAATATTCATTGCTGAAAGCCGATTATTTCTCACCAAAATGTCTTAAGCTGCATAATAGCAGTTTTTGGTGGAATGTACATACCAGACTAGTCGTCCTCCCCTGCCATTAGCCCCTTACTACCATGAATCTACTGTTGTCTTTTTTCACTTTGCTGTCAGTATTGAAGGTCCTGTAGTAATTGGTATAATTACTCCCATTTTCATTTGTCCCTGATATTCTGCTGAATATCCATCCTGAATTCCTTTCTTTGTGCAGTGCACATGTTCATTTCTTTCCAAGTGAGTCTCCTGCAGCATTGCTATTTGCACTGCTCAGTTTCTTAATCTAATTCAATATTCTTGCCTTTTTATGTATATCTGTAAGGCAATTTACATTCCAGGATGATATGGATAGCATAGCCATTATGATACAAAGCTATTGTTTCCCCCATTACACAACAGTTTTTATGAATATTATTAATGTTTGACAGGCTGATCTTTTATACAGTGGTTTCTTCTCACCCCCATTTGAACTTATGTCACATTTTTCAAGACTTTTCTTTGTAATGAAACCCCTGAAACCAAACAAAAAATAAATTTTAGAACAACCCTATCCCCTATTAACATAGAACACATGCACAAAACTATGTACGTCTTCAAAAACCCTCCAGATAGGAAAACTTTCCCCAAATCAACAGTTGTACCCACAGGCATTACTTAACCTAAAATTAAGGTTAAGCATGCTAAAGTGCATGCTACAGCCTGTGCTCCCGTTTACATTAATTACTATTTTTTCTTTTCTTATGTCTAGTCCCCTCCCAGATGTGAAAAACTGCTTGTATGCATTCTGAAAACATTAACTTTTACCACTAAGAAAAAGTGCACTGGCTGTCTTTAAGTAAATCTAAGTTGTGCACTTTTCTATTAAATGTATTAATGTATTGAGGCTGCTTGGGAGGCAGCTATCTCTTATTCACTTCTCCCAATTTAAACATTACTTTTCACTGAACTGCTTACCATTGTACCTTTAAAATTTTACATTTACCTCAGCAAAGAATACTCGGAACTAGCACGATTAATTGATAGTACCTGCAAACAGCTAGTCTCCATGTAAATTAGTCAGCAATGATTCTTTGTAAATTCCACTCAGGACAGAATGTACAGCTGGATTCAGCTGCAGATTTCTTGACTTCCAGTGAATATTCGCTAATGGAAAAAAATGCTAATATGATTGCAGATGCAAGAAACTCAACATTTTGCATAGCTTTCATCATTGTCTTATTTTTCAAGCCTACTTGCTTACAAAAAAAAAATGCCTGGAGCCTACTTGCTTAGAAAAAATGCCTGTTTATAGCTTAAGCTAAGGGTATTAATCTAGACATTCACCCTTGTAAAAATAAGAGAAAATATTTTAATTCTACGTATCATATAATGTATTTATTTTATTTATTTGCAGTTTGTTTACTGGGAAAGTCCATTGGGCCAAAAATGAGCCCGTTTTCAGTGGCGGTCCGGGTAGAAAAACTCCAAATACAGTTTTACAACAAAAATCAACAATATGTCCAAATACACTTTTACAGTAAAAATCAACAGGTCAGTTATACATAGATTTCAAGTAAAAAGTCAAACATTTTTGAAAATGAAAAGCAAGGCAACCACAAAGTGGATAAAAAAAACTTTTGAGAGAAGTGTCATAGCAGAGTATTCTTAGGGCATGAAAAATAACAGCATGCGACATAATAGAAAGTATGTGAGGAGTATAGTTTCATAAAGGCAGAAATTAGGCAAATAATTAAGAATGTGGCCTTAAGGAGCTAAGTACTTCTAAGTAATTGAGTAAAAAGAGAAAAAGGTTGGTAGAAATAGTGGAGATAAGTTTGGGATAACAAGTAGGATAGAGGTGGGTAGGGGTGCAGTGGAGGGTGTCCGGTAGGATGAGAAACAGGGGCACTCCCAGCAAGAAGAGACGTGTGAGTGGAGCAGGTTCTTAAAAGTGGAATGGTTGTAGGTGGTTCGAATGTGCGGAGAAAGTGAATTCCATAATCATGCTAGGGAGAAAGATAGAAGTGACCCTGGAGTGAGTATAGGCTTGTACACTTCCAGGAGGTTCTGATTGCTGGACCTAAGTAGTCTGCTGGGCTGGTGCATTTGGAGGGTGGAGGAGAGTGAGGGACAATATGAGGGTTTGAAGACGAGTTTATGGGCAGTAGAGAGTTGAATGCATGAAAGATAGTTAGGGAGTTCCAACTAAGTCAAGGAGTGGAGAGCCTTGCAATGGTGGGAGGAGGATTTGGATCCAGTAGCAAATTTAGAGATATTGTTGTAGCAGGAAGCAAGTTTAGACTTTAAGGAGGATTGAAGACTAAGGAGAGGGGCACCGTACAGAAGAGAGGGGAGGAGATGGGTAGTAGAGAGGATATGTTTGGTTGAGGGGGTAAGATAATGATTGTGGCAATATAACATACCCAGTTTTTGATGTGTTTCCTAATATTAGTTTGTAGGTGGATGTTGAACTTTTAATTGATCATCAGTAAGGACTCCAAGAAGTTTTGTGTGGGGAACTATTTCAGTTTGGGTCGAATTTTGCCTAGTTATAGAGAATGAGTTTTTATCAGTTTTGGTGGATTTGGAGGGGATAAATATCATGATCTTAGATTTTGAAGGGTTGAGAGCAAGGTGATTATTGAGCATCCAAGACTGTGCAGGAGAAGGCTTCTTGAGTTAGTTTCATGAGTTTAGGGAGGGATTTGGCTGAGCAGGTAGTAGTAGAATCATTGGCATAATGGACTAGTTTAGCATTTGGAATACAGTGATGGAAGTCGTTGATAACGATCTTGAACAATAATGAGCGTAGTGTAGCGCCTTATAGGACTACTGTGACAGTATGAAGGAAGGAAGAGATGCAATTTTCTAATTTGATGGCTTGCTGTGTATTTGCAAGATAACTGGAAAAACAGTTGATGGAAGACGAGGAAAGATTGAGATGAAATAGCTTGGACAGGAGAAGGTTATGTGAAACAGTATCGAAGGCTTTGGTTAAATCTAGAAGGATTGATGCAATGTTGCTGGAGTGACGAGCGTGGTTGATGGTTTCAAGAAAGGAAAGCACGGCTGTGGTCATGCTGTGCCTGGGTCTGAAGCCTTGTTGTGTAGGGATCAGCAGTTGACTGCCTAATAGATAGGGTAGGTGGATACATTTTTCAAGAATTTTAGAAATGGGAGATAGGATGGCTGTTAGACAGAAAATGGAGATTTCAGTATTATTGACTCCCTTGTGGAGGGGAATAATGAAAGCTTTTTCCAGAGGAAGGGTACATAATATTCTTGGATGGAATGGTTTATTAGGCTGCAGATGGGGGAGAGCTATGCCATCGGCAGCTAGCTTGAGGAAGTTAGATGGAAGCTCATCTTGGGCATTTGAGCATGATTTTAAGTTTTGTAGAAGTTTTTTGTGGTAGTAATAGGAATAGGTTTGATAGAAAAAAAGGGGGGTGTGTGCTGAGTAGAGTTAGAGAGGGTTGGGATTGAGGAGGGAGATGGGGCCTTGCCTGATGTATTATTAGGGAAATATGTGGTGATCTTAGGTATTGAGTCTATAAAGGAGTTAAATTGTGTAGCTAAGGAGAGATCAGAAGTAGGATCTGGGCAGAGGATGTCTTTTTTTTTACCTGGATGGAGTAGGATAGAGATGCTGTTCCAGAACTTTTTGGGGTTTGATTTATGATTATTTTGTAATATTGCATAGTAGGATTTTCAGTCTGTGGTCGGCCAATTAATTGCCTGTTTTGGTACAGTTTCTATGATTTATCGCAGAGATGCATGAGGGAAAAAGTCTCTTTGGTTAGCCATGGGGCAGTTTTGGCTTTGACCTTTTTAGATCTAAGGGGGCAAAGCTGTTGAGTAGGTTAATGAGTAGGTTAATGAATACGGTATTGAAGTAGGTAATATCACTGTCCAGAGGAAGGGATTTTAAAGGGTTCCAGTTCATGTGTTTTAAGGAATTTGAGAAGGTTTGAGCATTGAAAATTTTCAGGGAATGGACTGTGATAAAGTTGTGGTGTGAATTGAGGGAAAGAGGTGTACATCGTGCAAAGGCGGGGAGATGGTCACTAAGTCAGTCCGGTAAGGTACCACTGTCAGAGATACTATGGGGGTGGGAAACTAGTATCCAGTCTAGAATACTTCCAGAGGTATTTTCTTTAGCAGGTCTAGTTGGAGAATTGTTTAGTTGGGCGAATTTATATAGGTTTATATTCTATGAGGTTGTGGGAGAGTTTATAGAAGACCAGTTAATATTAACATCACCAAGAAGTATAGTCTCATTTTGTATGTTAGCTGAGATCCAAGAGTTAATATCCTCAAGAATGGGGATATTGTTTCCTGGGGAGATGTAAAGGGCAGCTATGCATATGCTTTTGTTTATCTTTAGGAGGGCTTAGGTTAGTTCAGCTGTAGCAAACTGAGGTTTGGCACTTTGTATAGGGAGTTACTGTCAGGGAGGATGAGTAGACTAGGGCTACTCCACCACCTTTCTTTTTGGTTCTGCCATTTCTTATAATTCTATAGTTTGCTTTTACAGTTCAATGCACGTTTACACCAGACCACTATACCAGCAGCCCATGATCATATCATATTAATATTAAACTTATTTTGTCCAGCGTTTCTTATCTTGTAATATTGTAAAGCCTGTATGTCTTCCAACTAAAAAGTACTTGTTTATTTTAATATGGTTAATACATATAACAGTCACTGAAATGACTCCCACATGTTTAAAATACTCCTGACTGCATGCTACACTATAATGCTTTATATATATAATGCAGTTTATATCATGAAATGTTTTCCTAAAATGAATGACATGAAGTAGGAATATGCTGTACAGTTGTTCCACAAATTTAACAAGGCCAAGAAAAGTCCAGTCTTTCTCACTGACTTGTGCTAGCAAAGCCATCTTTCACAAATATGATTGAAGCTTTATAGTCTCCCATTTATTCTTTCATTTCAGTGTTTCTGGTCGTCTTCATGTATATGTCATCTGCAAACACCAGACTCTGATTCAAGTCTAAGGTGCTACTGATTCTTTTAATCAACTCCTGTGTTTTTTCTCTCTCTCAAGCATTTCTTTTGTAATATTGGAAAACGATTCATTGGGAAAGTCTGATTTTTACTGTCAGTAGAATCAGAAGCAGAGTCCCCTTCTGTTTGCTGTCTCACTTTTTGTTGGATAAACTCTATTTCCTCCTTAGCCATCAAAAATGTTTTTGATCCTCCAGGAAAACAGATACAGCAGCATTAATCTCACACCTTCCTTTCAACATTCCCTGATTGTTGGGATAAAGTTGCTTATTTTCTGCCTGGTATACAATGAGTAATCATTTCCCACAAATGCTGTGTTGTCTCCAGTTTTAAATACTTTTCCCTTCTTTTACAATTTTGTCAGTATCAATTCTTTCTGCTGGTATGATTGCATTTTAACTAATACAGGTCTTGGCTGCTTTTTAATGGCCAACTTTGGAGCATGCCCTCTCAATTAACAAATCTTGCTGTAGAATACCAGTCCAGTCACTTATTTGTGTTTTCATAAAATTTATAGTCTGTCCCTTGCAGGTGCTCTGATACTGCAGAAAATGTCAGGTTTTCTCTGCATCCTCCAACTCTACAATTTTTTGAAACAGCTCTTCTTGAGAAGTCTTTTTTTATTTCAACCTCTGATTTTTTATGTTTTATCATTTCATCTGAATAGCTAGTCAAAGGTTATTCTAGTAGGATTGCATATTTAGTATTAGAGGTCTTGGCCATATTCTCATGGCTAGGTTTTGAGATTACCCACAATGTGCCATTTCAGTTAACAATTCCTGCTGTGGAATTTCAGTCCAGTTGCAGGTTTGTGCTTTCATAAAATTAATAGTGTGTTCATTCCAGTCTCTCTGGTACTGCAAAAAAATCTCAGGTTTTTATTATGTGCTCTGTCCTCTTACCATTTTTTGTAACATCTCATGTTCTTTGTGTTTCACTGTTGCAGTCATTACATTTGGGTTATCTGCTTGCAGATTGCCCTCAGTCGGCCTGATTAACAAAGTCTTGGGTCCTGCATCGGTTGCTGTCCCTCCTTCCATGACGTCAGGTCATCAGGGGTATAAAACATGCAGCCGACACTATTACACCAGTCTTTCTTGCCGTGTGGTGCCTGAAGTAAAAGCAGTTCGCAACTGCCGGTCGGCCCACTCCTGAAACTTTCGTTTGAGTTTCAGAACCGAAGTCTTCAACTAAAGCTAAGTACCCTGTTGGGGAAACTTTTCTTGCTCCTTACCGATGTCAGTAAAAGTTAATAATTGCATTACTTGTGGAAAGCAAATACCTCATAAAGATTTTCATTCGTACAGTATTCTTTGCGTAGGCCTTGACCACGACGTACCTTGCTATTGGTTTTGTGCTTTATTTAACCAGCGCACTGTCGTCGGTATATTTTCGCCTCTAAATATTTCGGTTCTCAATTTAATTATCCAGAAATGTCATCGGTTAGCCATCCGACTACCGGGATTCCGAAAAAATGCAAAGATCTAGACAGAGACAGGCCGCCGAGGTCCAAAACTGCCGATGCCGCTTCTCCTAAGCCAGTCGCCAGTTTGCTGGTACTCAGTGAGGCTTTTTCGCAGCCTCTGATACCCCCTACTTCTGATTCGCAGGCCTATACTGAGACCCATTCGGAGTCCGGTACGCAGCAAGATGCTTCAACTATGGAACCCGCAGATGTCTCTACCTTGGATGGGTCTGGAGCCGCTGTGCAGGCACCGGCTTCTGCGGGTGTATTCAGGCCTATGGGCTTGCATATTAAATCAACGCCTCCTTCATTACTTAGGCCTAAATCTCGATCCATTTCTAAAAAACTGACGCCCAGGCCACATGCTCAGGCCTCTATGCCTAAAAAACAAATGATAAGAATGGCTGAAGATCTAATGACCCCAATCAGGGGTAGCCTTCTAAGAGGCCTGGGACTGAGGTTGATTATGAATCTTCTAATCAGGATTCTGTTTTTTCTGACTCTTCTGATGATCTGGATTTGCCCTTATCTGCTTATGAGGATTCTGGTGCAGAGGACTCTATTCCCTCTGCTTTCCCTCCTGAGGATTTTTCTTTTGGGGAAACCTTACATACTCTAAGGGAGCATTTCCACTGGGAAAGCCTGGATTTTTCTCATTCAAAAAAGAGGCTTAGGGATTTCCTTCTCCTACCTCAGCATAGGCTTTTAGCTGTTTCTCCTGTACTAGACATTGTTGATGCTTTCTCGGAATCTAGTTTGGCCCCTGATTCCCTGCCTCCTTCTCCCAAAAAACCTAACAGATACTACAGGATCCATGAGTCCCTCAAGTTCCTTTTCAAAAATCCTATTGCAGATCCAGAGATTATTTCACAGGGGCCCAAGGGCATTAAGGCTTCTACTGCTAAAAATCCTACCCCTTCTGATAGAGACTCCAGGACGCTGGATAGATGGGGTAAGAAGGTTTACACTTCTGCAACCTTGGCCATTAGGGCTTTAAACTGCCAGTTTCATATGTTAAAATATCAGCAACATGTTATTGGACTGCTTAAACAGAAAATGATGTTAATTCCTGACTGTATGGAAAATAAAGAATTACAGGATTTAATGCATTCTGCCGACCAAGTTGGAAAACATACTTTGCAATGTGGTTTTGATTCATTAGAGGCCTCTTGCAGGGCTGCTGTTACTGAGTCTGTGCTCAGAAGGCATGCTTGCCTCAAGGAGCAATCTTTGCCTGATCATGTTAAGGCTAAATTGTTGGATGCTCCTTTAAATCAGGACTGCCTGTTTGGCAACAAGTCTGAGGAAGTTCTTAAAAAGATGGAAGATAAAGCTAAATCTATGCAAACTGTTAAAGATTTTTTTACAAGTTCAGCCTTCTAGATTTAGTAGGCACTGGCCCTCTAAGAATTGGTCCTTTCCATCCCCTTCCAGGTCTTCTCAAGCCAAATCCAGACACAGCAAAAACCCCAGGTTTCAGTCCCAGGGGACTCACAGAACTAAGCAGTGGGGGGGGGCTCCACTTCCAAGTCTGGGAATAATAAGACTCTCCCTATGATAAACTGTCTCAATGACTTCCTTTTAAAATTTCCAAGCACTTATCAACTGACTGTCCCTTTGGGGGGAAAGATTGCTCTTCATGCAAAGAATTGGGAACTCATTACCCAGGACAAATGGGTTTTAAATATAGTGTCCCAGGGATACAGATTTCACTTCCACATGTTGCCAACACCAAGTGGGTGGCCAGACCTACCCCCAAATCAGTGGGCAGAGGCCCAAAGACAAGTGCTTTCTCTCTTAAGCATGGGGGCTATTTAACTGGTACCAGAAGAGGAAAAGGGACAAGGTTTGTACTCAAGACTTTTCCTGGCACCCAGAAAAGACCATTCTTGGCGTCCTATCCTGGACCTGTCTACTCTAAACACCTTTTTGAAGATTCCAAAATTCAAGATGCTGACTCTTCACCAATTACTTCCTATGCTAGGCAAAGATGCCTGGTTGGCAATACTAGATTTAAAAGAAGCATACCTGCACATCCCAATCAGGGAATCTTGCAGAAGATACCTACACTTCAAAGCAGGCTACACGCACTATCAGTTCTCTGCACTGCCCTTTGGCTTATCTACTGCGCCCAGGGTATTCACAAAGTGTCTAGCTCCAGTTAGTGCATTTTGCAGGCAAAGAAATATTCAAATATACCCATACCTGGACGATTGTCTAATTCAGGCAGAAAGCCAGGACATACTTTTGAATCATCTGGCCTTTGTAAAAAGGGTTCTAACTTGTCTGGGGTACACCATAAACGAAAAGAAGTCCCACCTGGTACCGTGTCAACAAATTATATTCCTGGGAGCAAGCTTGAATACAACTTCCCAGATGGCTTTCCTCATGCCAGAAAAGCAAATTCATTTGACAACCTACTTCAAACAAGTGGCCATAAAAACCCTGCTATCTGCAAGATAAATACTGCAAGCCTTGGGGTTCATGGCCTCCTGCATTCTTTTAATTCCATAGGCAAGACTGCATATGAGGAAACTACAGTGGTATCTAAAAGGCCTATGGTGTCAACATTCTCAAAGCCTAGTAGCAATGATTCCTATCATACCTTGCCTACGCCTAGAGTTCCTTTGGTGGGCAGAGGCCTGCCACCAAAACAAGGGACTACCTTTCACACCACCCCCTGCCGCTCAAACCCTAACAACAGATGCATCAGACTATACATGGGGGGCTCACCTGGCAGGGAAGTGCGTTCAGGGTAACTGGAACCCAAGTCAAATGCACCTGCATATCAATCAAAAAGAAATGTTAGCTGTACAAAATGCTCTGACAGCCTTCAAGGACCACATTCTTCCAGGACAACTAATGGTAAAGATGGACAACACCACTGTTATGTGGTACATAACAGTGGTGTTATGTGGTACATAAACAAGCAGGGGGGATACACATTCTTACCCCCTCTGCAGACTAGCCATGGCTTTGTGGAACACAGCCTTGAGCTACCAGGTGCACCTACAAGCCAGTTCCTGCAAGGAAAATTAAATACACTGGCAGACAGACTAAGCAGAAACCTAATGGACCCACACGAGTGGAAACTGGAACCAAGGATTTTCAACATGTTGACAAGCAAATGGGGGAGCCCAGATATAGACCTGTTTGCCTCTCCCCAGAACTACCAATTGGACAAATTTTGCACAAGGACTACCCACAAACAAGCCTGGAAAATGGATGGTTATCCTTCAGCTGGAAAAACCTATCAGTCTATACCTTCCCCCCTCTGCCTCTGCTCTCCAAAGTACTACTAAAAATCAAATGGGACAAACCAAGGATGATTTTGATTGCTCCAGACTGGCCGCGCCAGTACTGGTACCCCTTCCTGCACAGTGTGTCACGGTTATCTCGATGGCACCTGCCTCAGACTCCTTCCCTGCTGTCTCAGAAGGAGAACCAGATTCTGCACCCTCAGCTTCCAATACTGAACCTTGCAGCCTGGCTAATTACTTAATCTCTACGTTAGCATCCCTCAGCAAACCTGGGATGGATATAATTTTAGAGGCAAGGAGGCCTAGTACTAGAAAATCTTATGCTGAAAAATGGAAAAGATTGTGTGCCTGGAACCAATCTCACTGGATGAGCACAGCAGCTCCCAATTTACCTCAGATTTTCAATACTTAACTGAGATGCTTCACAAGGGCCTGTCTCTTTCCTCCATTAAAATCCATGCCTCAGCCATTTCAGCTCTTTATAACACAGAATTTCCCCTCTTCTCTCATCCACTGCTCAAGCAGTTCCTCAGAGGGGCCAAAACTTTGAGACCATCCAGGAGAGCTTCAACCCCAGCCTGGGACCTTAACTTTGCCTTGGAGAAGCTCACTCTACCTCCTTTCGAGCCAGCTGCTACTGCAGACTTAAAATTTCTTTCTTGGATAACAGCTTTCCTTTTAGCAATCACTTCAGCTAGAAGGGTATCTGAATTACAGGCACTTATGGCAGTGGAGCCTTTCATCATCTTTCATGCGGACAAGGTGTCCCTCAGAACCAGTCCATCCTGCATGCCCAAGGTGGTATCCAGTGTGGCTCTTAATCAGTCCATTCATTTGCCAACCTTCTTTCCCAGTTCACAGAATAAAGGGGAACGGATACTGCATTCCTTAGATGTGAAAAGACAACTTAGATTCTACTTGGACAGGACTAAACCTCAAAGGAAATCTGAACAATTGCTGGTGACATTTGCTGCAGGGGCAGAGGGGAAGGCTATTTCAAAACAAGCCATTTCTAAATGGATAAGCCATTGCATTAATTTCTGCTATAAGCACCATGGAAAACCTGTCCCCCAGGGGATCAGACCTCATTCCACCAGAGCTGCATCTACCTCTACAGCCTTTCTCAGAGGCGTCCCTACCAGGGGCATCCTAGAAGCTGCTACCTGGAGTTCTGTACATACTTTCACCAAGCATTATCATTTGCCAATTTTCTGTAAATCCAGAGCTGGCTTTGCCTCTGCAGTCTTGCAGGGCCTTATAGCTCGCCTTAATGCTATCTAAATTCCTCCTCCCAACCATAGCTTTGGGAATCTACCCAAATATAATGACTGCAATAATGAAACATGAAGAACATAGTACAGTTGTGTACACTTAACCTAAATGTAGATGTTGGAGTGTATTCACTGTTGCAGTCCTGGTTACCCTCCCTCCTGCCCCCTAACTTCTTTTGGCTATACCTCTACTTTCCTTTACTTAAAAGTCTTTTTAGTGTATTTGCTTTTTTGTTGGAGGAATATCTTTGTGCTTTTATGTTTTAATTGCTTCCCATTAGGGGGCACCTGACATCTAGGGCAAGAAAAACTGATGTAATGGCATCGGCTGCATGTTTTATACCCCTGACGTCATGGAAGAAGGGACAGCAACCGACGCAGGACCCAAGACTTTGTTAATCAGGCCGACTGAGGGCAACCTGCAAGCAGATAACCCAAATGTAATGACTGCAACAGTGAATACACTCAAACATCTACATTTATGGTAAGTGTACACAACTGTACTTTCTTGAGCAGTCTTATGCTCAGGCAGCCTTTTCTTCATTTAAACCTCTTGATTTTTGCAGTTTTATTTTTTTTCAAACACCTTTATTGAATTATCACTTATGGCGTAGACAAAATTACATTCTTATAAAAGTAATTGACTATATTGACATAAGCATTATGCTTCACATATATTGCTGTACGTCATATAGCCAAGGCCAACCTTGGGTCTGCTGGTGCCCTAGGCAAAAGAGCTCCACAGCACCCATTGCCCCATCCTAGTCTATCTACACTATCCAGATGACTTTTTTCTTCCTTTTTCTCACAGTTTGTCTTGCACTTCAGTTTTTTCCTGTATTCATTCAACATATTTTTAAGAAACCATTTGTTTACTACAAAAAAAAATAAATAAATGAATCCTGGAAAAGCACCCTTGCTAGAGCAGCACCCTAGGCAGCTGCCTATTTGGCCTATGCCTAAGGCCGGCTATGTATGTAACCTAAGCAGTATTACATAAATAACTTAATTCCTGCCTTTTTTAAACAAGAAACATCTTTATTAAACCATCATTTACTACATAGGCAATCATATATTTATATAAATGAAAACAAGCCATACCGACATAATCCTAGTTGAAAGCATTTTACATGATTTTTGCAGTTTTATAAGGTCATTTGAGTATCTGTTTAAAGCTTCTTCCAGCCTTTTGTTATTTGAGTTGATATACACCTTCAGTGTTTCATTTATTTTAATCACATTAGGAAATTTGACTTACTTTTTCCTCTAAATTACTGGAAGCTATCTCTCGTACCAAAGCTGAAGCTCAAACTGCTTTTCGCTCAACTGCTGCACGATTCTTCCCAGCTGTTGTTTTCTGTTCACCTTTTCTAGTTGATTTTTTTTCAGATTTTCTAAATTTCATCTTTACTGGTATTCAGACAGTGTATTTACTAGCCAGTAACTGAAATTTACTCAAGCTAACAATATCATTGGCTCTTATTTATCTGTTTCATTGTTTTCATTCTGGGAGAATTGAAATTAAGCTGTCAGCCAGTATGCAACCATCTTGGAAGAAACCTTTATACCCTTTTGACTATAGGAAGCACCTCATTAACAGCTGAGAGCCATAATCCTTTGGACCGACTGCTAGAACCTTTCACATCCATTCCCCTCAAATGGCCTCAGGCTTGCTCAGAACATGGACTAGGGAAGCCAAGGGTGCTGTAGGGCCTTGTCCTCCTGGGTCTTCTCCCTTTAGGGTATAGTGTGAATGGTGTGGCACTGGTCAGGGCCAAGCCAGTGATCGACATAGTGATTCCTTCATTGCTGTCAGTCTGTCAGGAAATAATTAAAGATGGTGCACGTGAATGCCTGCTATATCCTATATATGTGCTGATGTTCAGTGAAGAAGAAGGGGTACTATGCTGTGGAGGTCAGGTCAATTGTCAGACCTTCTATGGTGTAAGTGTTAGTAATGAGTACTTCATTAACTGTGATCCAGTCAAGATTTTGCTGTTATAGTATGTTCTTACATAGTTGTAATATTTGTAATATTAAATTGAAACATGGATCAAGTCAGAAGATAGTCGTAGCATTCACTGAATACTATGTTTATCAGAGGAAAAAAAAAAAGTTGTTAAACTGGAAGATGTTCTTTGTGTTTCACTGTTGCAGTTATCACATTTGGGTTATCCCTGCCAGGGTAGCCCCCAGCCGGCCCAAATACCAGAGGTTTAGTATTTCTGCGTCGGCTGCTGTCGCTTCAGGACTGACGTCAGGTCATCAGTAGTATAAAGTAAGGCAGCCAACGCCATTACATCAGTCTTTCGTGCCATGGAGCCCGAAGCAGAAGCAGTTCGCACGAGTGCCAGTCGGCCGCTACCTAAGCTTTGTCTACCGAACTGAAGTTGATGTCTTCTAAAGCTAAGTACCCTGTTGAGGATCCTTTTTTCTTGCACTAACCGATGTCAGAAAAAGTTAATAATTGTCTCGCCTGTAGAAAGCAAATACCACACCGAGACTTACATTCTTACTGCATCACTTGTTTAGGCCCAGACCACGATGTCCCCTGTTGTCGCTTTGTTCAGTGCCAGAACTATCCATCGTCTGACCCTTACTGTAGCCAGTTATTTTTTGCTTACAGTCTTTGAATTCCGATATGGCTTTGGTAAGCCATCCGACAGCAGATCTTCCAAAAAAAGTAAAGACAGAGACAGACCGCACATGTCCAAACTTACCGCCGACACTTCTGTTGAGTTAGTCATCAGTTCTCCGGTCCTCAGGTGCTTTTGCAGCCCCTGATTCCCGCTTCTATGGATTTGCAGGCTGCTACCGAGACTGGAGTCTGGTATGCTGCAAAACACTTCTTCGACTAAGGATCCTGCAGTTGTCTCTACCTTGGATGGGTCCGGAGCTGCTGAGCAGGCACCGGCTTCGAAGGAAGTCCTTCACCCTACCGATTCTTGACACAAACTGATGTCTTCTTTTGCGACTACCGTTCTTTCAAAAATGACAGTTTCTTAAGCCCAAGGTATGAACCACACCCAAGAAACTGATGACCTACTCTCAGGCACCTGCTTCCTTGCATCAGACTCAGATGCTTAAAATGGTGGAAGACCCAATCAGGGGAAGCCAAGCTACCCCCCTCCAAAAGGAACAGAGATCGGTCCCCTGCAGTTCTGTCTGAACAAGAGTCAGATGACACTGATGCTTCTGAATATGAAGACCTGCAATCCCTCTCTACTTATGAGGATTCTGATGCAGAGGATTCCATCCTTTCAGCCTCTCCCCCAGAGGATTTTTCCTTTTGGGGAAAACCTGCATACCTTAAGGGAGCATTTCCAATGGGAAAGTCAAGACTGCTCTCAGTCTAAAAAGAGACTCAGGGAATTCCTAGATCTTCCACAGCACAGACGCTTGGCCATCCCCCCAGTCCTGGATGTTGTGGAAGATGTTTTCCTGGAATCCAGCTTGACTCCTGACACCCTCTGCCTGTGCCCAGAAAACCAGTCAGGTACTATAGAGTCCCTGACTCAAACAAATTTATTTTTAAAAATCCTGCTGCTGCTGTTCCTGAGGTAATTTTTCAAGGGCCTAAAGGGATTAAAGCAACCTCTGCTAAGAATCCCACCCTCTCAGGTAGGCATTCCCAAGCACTAGACAGATGGGGTAAAAAAAGTATACACCTCAGCTACTCTTGCTATCAGGGCACTAAATTGTCATTTCCATATGCTAAAATTTCAGCAACATACCCCGGAATTCCTCAAACAAAAAATTTCTTCCTTTTCTGCTTTGGCAGAATCTAAAGAATTACAAGAGTTGATGCATTCTGCAACTCAAGTAACTAAACACACCTTACACTGTGGTTTTGATGCCCTAAAAGCTTCTTGCAGGGCAGCAGTCACTGGATCTGTCATTAGAAGGCATGAATGGTTTAAGGAACAGCCCCTGCGAGACCATGTGAAATCTAAATTGTAGGATGCCTCCCTGCACAAAGACAACTTATTTAGCACTGAGGCAGAAGATCTCTTAAAAAAAGATGGAAGAAAAAGCAAAATCTGTGCAAACAGTTAAGGATTTCTTACAGGTCCAGCAGGCATTGTCCCACCAAACACTGGTCCTTTCCTGCTCCCTCCAAGCCAGTCCAGCATAGGCCCCGGGGAACCAAACCCCCAGACAGCAGCCACAGGGAATGCAGAGATCTAAGCAGTGGACTACCTCCACTTCAAAACCAAGGAGTTCTAAGCCACCCCTTTATGGTAGAACTCAGTGACTCACCTCCCTCACCCCCTCCTTCTGCCCACCTTCACTTACCTCTAGGAGGAAAACTCTCCTTTCATGCAAGCACCTGGGACACCACCATTACCAGTGACCACTGGGTTCTGAACATAGTGGCTCAGGGATACAAATTTTCATTCCACACCCTTCCAACCCCAAAAGGGTTCCCATATCTACCTCCAAACCAGTGGGCAGAGGCTCAAAAGCAAATTCTTTCCCTGCTGTCTATGAGGGCAGTAGAGCACGTTCCTGCAGAACATAGGCCAGGGATGTTCTTCGTGTTTCACTGTTACAGTCATCACACTTGGGTTGTCTGCCTGCAGGTTGCCCTCAGTCAGCTCGAATATCAGAGACTTAGTATTTCTGCGTTGGTTGCTGATGTTCTTCGTGTTTCACTGTTGCAGTCATTACATTTGGGTAATCTGCTGGCAGGTTGCCCTCAATCAGCCTGAATATCAAAGTATTGGGTCCTACGTCGGTTGCTGTCCCCTCTTCCATGACATCAGGTCGTCAGGGGTATAAAACATGCAGCCGACGCCATTTTATTCAGTTTTTCTTGCCGTGCGGTGCCCGAAGCAGAAGCAGTTCGCAATTGCCGGTCGGCCAACTCGTGAAATTTTCGCACCTCATTAGGATTTTCATTTGTACTGTATTCCTTGCCTAGGCCCAGATCATAACGTGCCTTGCTGTCGGTTTTGTGCTAGATTTAACCAACGCACTATTAAGCGTCTGTATATCTTTGCTTCAAAATATTTTGGAAACATATTTAATTACCCTGAAATGTCGTCGGATAGCAATCCGACTACCGGAGTTCACAAAAAAACGCAAAGAAAAGGACAGAGACAGACCGTCGAGGTCCAAAACCGACGAAGCTTCTCCTAAGCCAGTCGCCGGTACTCAGTGAGGCGCTTTCGCACCCCCTGATACCCGCTACTTTTGAGTCGCAGGCCTCTACCGAGACCTATGCGGAGTCCGGTATGCCACGAGATTCTCAGAGTATTCTACCCGCAGATGTCTCTCCCTCAGATGGGTCTGGAGCCGCTGAGCAGGCACCGACTTCTAAGGGTGTTTTCAGGCCTCAACATTTCTATGTAAAACTGACGCCAGCTTCAATAACAACTTCTAAGGCTAAAAAACTGACGCATGAGCCACGTGCTCAGGCCCCTATGCCTAAAAAATAGATGATCAAAATGGTTGAGGACTTAATTACCTTGATCAGGGGTTTCCAACCCCCTCCTGATAAGAGGCCTAGGCAAGACACTGACTATGAATCTTCAGATCAGGTTTCTATTTCTTCTGATTCATCTTCTGATCAGGAAATTTCTATACCACCCTGTGAGGATTCAGATGCAGTTGAATCCATCCCATCTCCTCCTGAAGATTATTCTTTTGGAGAAACCTTACATACTTTAAGGGAACATTTTCATTTGGAGAGTCAGGATTTCTCTGAAGGCTTAGGTTTTTCCTTCTCCTTCCTCAGCATTGGTCTTTGGCTAGATCTCCTGTATTAGACATTGTAGATGATGTGTTTTCGGAATCTAGCATGGCTCCTGATTCCCTGCCTCCGGCTCCTAGTAAGCCAGACAGATATTACAGGGTTCTTGACTCCCACAAATTTGTATTCAAAAATCCCGCTGCTGACCCTGAAACTATCTCACAGGGTCCCAAAGGTGTTAAGGCCTCTTCAGCCAAGAATCCTACCACCTCTGATAGAGATTCCAGGGTGCTGGGTAGATGGGGAAAGAAGGTTTATACATCTGCAACCTTGGTAATTAGGGCGTTAAACTGCCAGTTTCATATGCTTAAATATCAACAGCATGTTATGGGATTATTGAAACAGAAAATTATTTTGATTTCTGATTGTGTGGAAAACAAAGAATTACAGGAATTATTGCATGCAGCAGAACAGGTTGGAAATCATAGTTTGCAATGTGGTTATGATTCCTTGGAGGCCTCTTGTAGGGACGCAGTTACTGGATCTGTGATTAGAAGGCATGCCTGGCTCAAGGAGCAAAATCTGCCTGATGATTATAATGCTAAATTGTTGGATGCACCTTTATAGCATGATACTCGGGTAATAAGGCAGAAGAGGTTTTAAAGAAAATGGAAGACAAAGCTAAATGTATGCAAACTATAAACAATTTCTTATAAGTGCAGCCACCCAGATTCAGTAGACACTGACCTACAAAACAATTGGTCCTTTCCTGTGTCCAGTAGAGCCTCACAAGGCAAATCCAGGCACTCAAAAGACTCTAGGTACCAATCACAGGGTTCTAACAGGTCAAAGCAATGGGGTACCTCTACCTCCAAATCTGGAGGAAACAAAGCACAATCCTACAGTAAGCAGTCTCAATGACTTCCCTCTGTCATCACCAAGCACTTATCTTTTGGCAGCGCCCTTGGGGGGAAAAGTAGCACTTCATGCTCAAAATTGGCGGTTAATAACCCAGGACAAGTGGGTATTAAACATAGTATCCCAGGGGTACAGATTTCATTTCCATACCTTGCCAGTTCCAAACGGTTGGCCAGATCTGCCACAAAATCAGTGGGCAGAGGCACAGAAACAAGTTACGTCCCTCATGTATATGGGGGCTATTCAACCAGTACCAGAACAGGAAAAAGGGCAAGGGTTTTATTCAAGACTGTTCCTGGTACCCAGAAAAGACAATGCCTGGCATCCAGTATTGTATTTATTGATTTTGAGCACATTCTTGGACATCCCAAAATTCAAAATGCTGACTTTACAACAGCTTCTGCCCATGCTGGGCAAGAACACTTGGTTAATGACTCTAGACTTGAGGCATACCTGCATATCCCAATAAGGGAATCCTGCAGAAGATACCGCCGTTTAAGGCTGGTTTCATGCATTACCAATTCTCTGCACTGCCCTTTGGCTTATCTACTGCGCCCAGGGTCTTTACAAAGTGCCTGGCATCAGTAATTGCATTTTGCAGACAAAGAAGCATACAAATCTACCCTTACTTGGACAACTGTCTCATTCAAGCAGAAAACAAGGACATTCTTCTTCAACGTCTGGCATTTGTAAAAAGGCTTCTAACATGCCTAGGGTACACAATAAATGAAAAGAAATCTCTTCTGCTACCCTCTCATAAAATTACATTCCTGGGTACAAGCTTGAATACAACTGCCCAGATGGCTTTCCTTACGCCAGACAAACAAAGGCAACTGACTATTTACTTCAAACAGATGGCAACAAAAACCCAGTTGTCTGCAAGACAAATTCTGCAGGCTTTGGGGTTCATGGCATCCTGCATTCTACTAATTCCATATGCAAGACTGCATATGAAGAAACTACAGTGGTATCTACAAAGTTTATGGAGTCAGCATTGTCATAGTCTGGAAACTGATCCCTCTCATTCCCTGCCTACAACAGGAGTTTCTTTGGGTGGGTAGAGACATGTCACCAGAACATGGGACAGTCATTCACTCTACCCCCCTGCCACCCAAACCCTAACTACAGACGCATCAGACTATGCTTGGGGAGCCCACCTGGCGGGGAGATGCATTCAGGGCATATGGAGCCCAAAACAAATGCATCTGCATATCAACCAGAAGCAGATGTTAGCTGTTCAGAATGCCCTGATACCCTTCAAGGATTTACTTCATCCAGGACAACTACTGATAAAGACGGACAACACTATGGTCATGTGGTACATAAACAAGCAGGGGGGTACACATTCCTACCCCCTTTGCAGACTAGCCATGGCATTGTGGGACACAGCCCTGACTTACCAAGTACATTTTCAAGCTCAGTTACTGCCAGGAAAACAAAATACTCTGGCAGACGATCTAAGCAGAAATATTATGGACCCTTGCAAGTGGAAACAGGACCCACAAGTCCTCAGCATGATAACAGAGAAATGGGGGAGTCCAGTCATAGATTTATTTGCTTCTCCCCAGCATTATCAACTGGACAAATTCTGAATAAGGACTTATCACAGACAAGCATGGAAAGTTGATGCTTTATCCTTCAGCTGGAAAAACCTATCAGTCTATGCCTTTCCTCCTCTGCCTCTTCTCCCCAAGGTCTTACTAAAGGTCAGACAGGGAAAAACAAAAATGATCCTAATTGCCTCGGACTGGCCGCGCCAGCACTGGTACCCAATTCTAAGGAATATATCTCAACTCCTTCCTTGGTACTTGCCTCAGATACCTCATCTACTGTCTCAGCAGAGCAATCAAATTCTGCACAATCAGCTCCAAACTCTGAACCTGGCAGCGTAGCTGATCATGTAATTATTCAAACAACACCTCTCAGTAAATCTGTGATGGATGTCATTTTGGAAGCCAGAAGGCATAGTACTAGAAAATCTTATGCTGATAAATGGAAGATTCTGTGCTTGGAACCAAGCACAAGGAACGGACACAGCAAAGCCAAAAATTCCTCAGATTTTAGAATACTTGACTGAGATGCTTGACAAGGGCCTATCCTTTTCATCAATAAAAATCCATGCCTCTGCCATCTCGGCTCATTGCAACACAGAGCCTGCCATCTTTTCTGATCCTCTGCTAAAACAGTATCTTAGAGGGGCCAAAAATTTAAGGCCTCCCAGAAGATCACCAACTCCTGCATGGGACCTCAGTTTTGTGCTGGAAAAGCTCACCCTGCCTCCTTTTGAACCAGCAGCTACTGCGGATATAAAGTTTTTATCTTGGAAAACAGCTTTCCTTCTGGCAATCACTTCATGAAGAAGGGTTTCAGAATTCCAGGCCCTCATGGCTGTGGAGCCTTTTATTACATTTCATCCGAACAGGGTGTACCTCAGGACCAATCTTTCTTCTATACCTAAGGTGGTATCCAGTGTGGCTCTTAACCAAACTATTCACCTGCCAACTTTTTCCCCAAATCTGCAGAACAAGGAGGAGCAGATTCTGCATTCCTTGGACGTACACAGACAGCTAAGATTCTACTTAAACAGGACCAGATCTCTAAGACAGTCTGAGCAACTACTGGTGGCATTTGCTGCAGGATCAGAGGGGAAGGCTATTTCAAAGCAGACTATTTCAAAGTGGATAAGCCACTGCATTAGTTTCTGCTACTTGCATCATGGTAAACAGGTGCCCAAGCAAATCGGGTCACATTCCACCAGGGCTGCATCTGCCTCAGCAGCTTTTCTCAGAGGAGTTCCAACCAAAGACATTCTAGAAGCTGCTACTTTGAGCTCTGTTCATACATTTACAAAGCATTATCATTTGCCTCTCTTTTCTAAGTCCAGGGCAGACTTTGCCACTGCAGTTCTGCAGGGCCTTATAGCCTCTCCTAATGCTGGTTAGCTCCATCCTCCCATCCATAGCTTTGGGATTCTACCCAAATGTAATGACTGCAACAGTGAAACATGAAGAACATAGTATAGTTGTCTACACTTACCATAAATATAGATGTTTGAGTGTATAAACTGTTGCAGTCCGGGTTACCTACCCGCCATCCCCCTTTTTCCTAGAACTTCTCTTTCTTTCACTATATTCTACAGCCTTTGTGGTGTATTTGCTTTTAGATGAAGGTAAAGTTTATGTTGTTACAATTGCATTTATATATATATATATATATATATATATATATATATATATATATATATATTTATTCATTTATTTATATATTTGCTCCCCATGGAAGAGGAGACAGCAGCCGATGCAGGACCCAAGACTTTGATATTCAGGCCAAATGAGGGCAACCTGCCAGCAGATTACCCAAATGTAATGACTGCAACAGTGCATACACTCGAACATCTACATTTATGGTAAGTGTACACAACTGTACTTTGCTTCAGTACTGACGTCAGGTCGTCAGGGATATAAAAACAGGCAGCCGACATTACATAGTCTTTCTTGCTGAGGAGTCCGAAGCAGAAGCAGTTCACACAAGTGCTGGTCGGCCACTACCTGAGTTTTCGTTTCCGAATTGAATTATCCTGAAGTCTTCTAAAGCGAAGTACCCCGTTGGGGATCCTTTTTTCTTGCTCTAACCGATGTCAGAAAAAGTTAACAATTGTCTCACCTGTGGAAAGCAAATACCACAACGAGATTTCCATTTTTACTGCGTCGCCTGTTTAGGCCTAGACCACGACGTACCTCGCTGTCAGTTTTCTGCCTTGTTCAGCACCCAAACTATTCATCGTTGGGCCCTTATTGTCACTAAATACTTTTGCTATCGATCTCCGTATTCCGAAATGGCTTCGGTAAGCCATCCGACTACCGATCTTCCGAAAAAATGTAAGGATAAAGACAGAGACAGACCGCACAGGTCCAAAACTGCCGACAATACTTCCATTAAGCTAGTCAACAGTTCACTGGTACTCATGAGGCGCTTTCGCAGCCCCTGATGCCTGCTTCTGTGGATTTGTAGGCCGCTGCCAAGACCCGTTCGGAGTCCGGTATGCCGCGAGAATCTTCTTTGACTGCAGAACCTGTGGATGTGTCTACCTTGGATGGGTCCAGAGCCGCTGTCCAGGCACTGGCTTCCAAGGAAGTTCTTCGCATTACCGATATTTAACACAAACCGACGACTTCTTTCGCATCTTCACTTCTGTCTAAAACTACCAAGTTTCTAAGGCCAAGAGTACAAGCTACTCCTAAAAAACCGACAACCCAAACTCAAGCACCTGCTTCCTTGCCACAAAATCAAATGCTTAAAATGGCAGTAGACCTGCTTATGCTGATTAGGAGAAGCCAGCCTTCCCCTGCTAAGAGAAAGAGACCTGTTCCCAGCAGCTTTAACTGACCAAGAGTCCAACGGTTTCTGATTATGAAGACTTGCCTTTATCTGCTTATTAGGATTCAGATACAGAGGAATACATTCCCTCTGCTTCCCCTCCAGATGATTTTTCTTTTGGTGAAACCCTTCATACTTTGAGAGAGCATTTCCACTGGGAATGCCAGGATTATCCTCCATCCAAAAAGAGACTGAGAATTTTTAGATTTACTTCAACATAGACCTTTAGCAATCCCTCCTGTTCTGGATGTTGTGAATGATGTCTTTATGGAATCCAGTCTAACTCCTGATACATTACTCCCTGCTCCAAGGAAACCAGACAGGTACTACAGAGTCCATGACTCACAAATTTCTTTTCAAAAATCCTGTTGCTGACCCAGAGGTCATTTCACAGGGGCCTTAAGGTGTAAAAGCAAGTACAGCTAAGAATCCCACCCCTTCGGACAGGGATTCCCGAGCTTTAGACAGTTGGGGTAAAAAAGTATACACCTCTGCAACTCTCACCATTAGGGCATTGAATTACTAGTTTCACATGCTGAAATACCAGCAGCATAGTATGGAACTTATTGAGTAAAAATTATCTACCTTTACAGACTGTGCAGAAATAAAGAATTGCAAGAGCTTATGCATTCTGCAAGCCAAGTCAGCAAGCATACCTTACAATGTGGCTTTGACGCCCTAGAAGCATATTGCAGGGCAGCAGTCACTGGTTCTGTACTGAGAAGGCATGCTTGGCTTAAGGAACAGACCTTGCCAGACTATGTCAAATCAAATTTACTAGACACTCCTTTGAACAAGGACAGTCTGTTTGGCACCAAAGCAGAAGAGGTTCTAAAAAAGATGGAAGAAAAAGCTAAGTCTATGCAGACAGTCAAAGATTTTTTGCAAGTGCAGCCTCCAAGATTCAGTAGGCATTGACCCTCGAAACATTGGACCTTTCCAGCCCTCTCAAGGCCATCTCAAACTAGACCCAGGAGAAACAGACCCCCCCAGATTACAGTCTCAGGGTATGCAGAGATCTTAGCAATGGAGTGCCTCCACTTCTAAAACAGGGAGTGCTAAGCCACCTCCTTACGGAAAGAATTCACAATGACTTCTCAACTCCACTCCTCACCTCTGCCCAATTGCTCGTGCCCCTAGGAGGAAAACCTGCCCATCATGCAAAAAAAAAAAAAAAAAAAGGACCTCCATCACCAAAGACCAGTGGGTCCTCAACATTGTATCCCAGGGGTACAAATTTTACTTCCACTCACTTCCAACCCCAAAAGGGTTCGCAGACCTTCCTCCAAACCAGTGGGCAGAGGCACAAAACCAAGTTAAATCCCTGCTCTCCCTAAAGGCAATTCAACCTGCTCCTGCAGATCAAATAAGTCAAGGGTTTTATTCCAGACTTTTTCTGGTACCCAGAAAAGAGGGTACTTGGCGCCCAATCCTAGTTCTTTCCATTCTAAACACCTTCCTGGTGGTACCAAAAATCAAAATGTTCATTCTTCAGCAGGTTCTTCCTATGCTGTCCAAAGATGCCTGGTTAGCCACCCTAGACCTAAAAGAAGCATATCTGCACATCCCTATCAGGGACTCGCAAAGAAAATACCTACATTTCAGGGCAGGATCTATGCATTATCAGTTCTCTGCACTTCCCTTTGGCTTATCCACTGCTTGCAGAGTCTTCACAAAATGCCTGGCTCCAACCATTGACTATTGCAGACAGAGAAAGATTCAAATTTACCCATACTTGGATGATTGCCTGATTCAGGCAGACAGTCAGGAAAAGCTGTTGCAGCACCTGACATTTGTAAAGAGCCTTTTAACCTCCCTGGGGTACACTATCAACGAAAAGAAATCAAAACTAGTCCCCAGTCAAAAGATTGTATTCCTGGGAGCAAGCTTAGACACAGCATCCCAGATGGCATTCCTTACTCCAGATAAACAAGCCTATCTGACAGGCTACTTCACTCAAATGGCCACCAGAACCCAGCTGTCTGCAAGGAAAATCCTGCAGACCCTAGGGTTCATGGCCTCTGGCATTCTACTAATTCTGTACGCCAGACTGCATATGAGGAAATTTCATTGGTACTTAAGTCTTTGCTGCCAACATTCTCAGGATCTGGAAACCGTCATACCTTGTCTAAGGACAGAGTTTCTTTGGTGGGCAGCAGCATGCAACCACAACAAGGGACTTCCCTTTACTCAACCCCACGCCGCCCAGACCCTAACCGCAGACGCATCAGACTATGTCTGGGGGGGGGGGGGTACATCTAGATGACAAGTGCATTCAGGGCCACTGGAGCCCAAGTCAAATTCATCTGCACATCAACCAAAAAGACATGCTAGCTATTCATCACGGTCTGACAGCTTTCAAATCCCTACTCTCACCGGAACCCTGCTAATAAAAACCGACAACACTACAGTTCTTTGGTACATCAGCAAGCAGGGTGGAACCCACTTTTTACCCACTCTGCAGTCTAGCCATGGCCCTGTGGAACACGGCCTTGGACATGCAGATTCATGTGCAAGCTCAATTCCTGCCAGGCAAACAAAACTCTCCGGCAGACGGCTTAAGCAGAAATCTATTAGACCCACATGAGTGGCAAGTAGACCCCAGCACCTTCAGCCTTCTAACATTGAAATGGGGGATCCCAGAGGTGGACATTTTTGCCTCCCCCTACAATCACTATTTCAGCAAATTCTGCACCAGGACACCTCACAACAGGGCATGGAAAGTGGATGCCCTATCCTTCCACTGAGTAAACCTCTCAATCTATGCATTTCCTCATCTGCCTCTTCTCACAGGAATATTACTCAAGATAAGATGGGACAAACCAAGGGCAATCTGGATTTCCCCTGGACTGGCCACACCAGCACTGGTACCCACTACTGCGCAAGCCTGTTACCTGTGCCACCCTGGCACCTACCCCAGATCCCAACCCTCCTCACCCATCAGGAGGGACCGATCTTGCATCTGCAACTGCAGACCCTGAATCTTGTAGCCTGGCTTATTCATTGAATTCTCCCCCAGTGACCAGCCTAAGCAAGCAGGTGCTGGATGTCATTCTTGAATCCAGAATACCCAGTACAAGGAAATCCTATGCTGATTAGTGGAAATGGTATTGTTCCTGGATTCAGCCTAAAGGAGAGGACACAGCACTGCCCTCCTTACCTCTAATCCTGGATTACCTAGCAGATCTACTCCACAGAGGCCTATCCTTCTTCATTAAGATCCATGCCTCTGCCATCTCGGCTCATTACAACACTGAGCCACCTCTCTTCTCTCACCCTCTCATCAAGCAGTTCCTGAAAGGGGAAAACAACCTAAGGCCACAAAGGAAAGCACCCACCCCTGCTTGGGACCTTAAATTTGTACTAGAAAAGCTCACGCTACCCCCCTTTGAGCCTGCAACATTAGCAGAGTTAAAATTCCTCTCGTGGAAAACAGCCTTGCTTCTGGCCATCACTTCAGCTAGAAGATGTCTGAGCTACAAGCACTTATGGCTGTGGAACCCTTAATTATTTTTCATGCTGACAGGGTCTCCCTCAGGACTTAACCCTTTGTTTGTGCCAAAAGTGGTGTCCAGTGTGTTTCTCAACCAATCTTCCATTTGCCAACCTTCTTCCCTAATCCTCAAAATAAAGGGTAAAGGATCCTGCACTCCTTGGTCATGCACAGGCAGCTCAGATTCTACCTGGATAGGACTAAAGTCTTCAGGAAATCTGACCAGTTACTAGTCAGTTTTGCACCAGGGGCAGAGGGCAAGACCTTTTCAAAACATCCATTTTCCAAATGGATAGCACACTGTATCCATTTCTGCTACAAACACCATGGGAATCCCAACCCCTCAGGGGGTCGGAACGCATTCCACTAGGGAAACTTCTACCTCTACAGCATTCCTCAGGGGAGTCCCTACCAGGGGCATTCTGGAAGCTGCTACCTGGAGTTTTGTACACACCTTCACCAAGCATTATCACCTACCTATCTTGTCCAAATCCAGGGTGGGTTTTGCAACAGCTGTCCTGCAGGGCATACTAGCCAGGCCCAACTCTTCTTGACTGCCTCCACCCTTTCTTCAGTTTTGGGAATCAACCTAAGTGTGACGACTGCAACAGTGAAATACGAAGAACATAGTACGGTTGTGTACACTTACCATAAATGTAGATGTTCGAGTGTAGAAACCACAAACAAAAGTGAGTAAATGGCAGGCTGCAACAAAGCACGGACTACTTCGTAAACCAAAAAGCAAAAGCTGTTTATTGTAAGCGCTTTCGGTTGAGATACTACCCAACCTTCATCAGACAAAGTGTTACATAACAATGCTTCCTACTTGTATAGTGTTACTCTAACAAATTAACACCATTAGCTAAAATCAATTAATCCAGTTAGCTCAGTTCTAAAAAATTAAGAATTAAAGCACCAATGGGTTAAAAATTCATAATATATAGCCACTCAGTCTCCAAATATAAAACGTAAACCACAAATAACAGCCTAACACCTATAGAACCACGGCTGTCTTCAGAAATACATATATACACTTGCTTTAAAATATGACTACCTCACCTTCTATCCTATATTCACAAACTAGCAAGATATAAATATTAAATAGGATTGAACAGTGTGTGTATGTATATATATATATATATATATATATATATATATATATATATATATATATATATAAAATGCATCTAATTATTTACCAAACAAATAAACTAGAATAAAAATCAACTTAGCCAAGCATAACATATTAAAAAGCAGTATGACATAAACAGTAATCAGTATGTTCAACCTGTCTATCCCTGGCTTTCATACACATGAAAATACAACCAATGTTACATCTTTGATTTACCATCACTTGTGTATTGCTTAAAAAACCACCATCTCATTCCAAGGCGAACCACTTATTTGTATACACATTATTAGACTATATAACATACAATGTGAGAGTGTTCAATCTCGCCGTTTGTTCTTACACATGGGTTCGGAGCCGATCCTCGGATCCGAGTCGGCCGCTTAGCAAAGCTCTGCATCGAGAAGAAGCTCGAGACCAACCTATCACCCACAATTCCCTCTGCCCTTAACCCAGATCTAGTTTGCCGCTGCAACGTTCACATCATTTTCGATGAGCTCAGACCAACTGGCAGATAAGATACCTTTTTTCTAGGATTCTTAGAAAATTCTTTAGTATTTTGAAATTGAGACCTTATTAGTGTGTGTGTGTGTGTGCGTGAGTCAGGGGTTTCTTAACTTTCTATATATATAGTATATAGAGTTTTAGTTAGGTTTCCCTCGGGGCCTACCCCACCCACTAATTCTACTGGATTTGGCTGAATCATAATAGCCTTTTTTGATTGCTATTGGCTTTGTTAGGATTTGAGTAAAACACTAATATAACTTGTTGGTACCATCCTTAGTGTTTTTGGCTGTGACTGTCTTTCAAGTTGTTCAGGACTGTGTAGTATATATATATATATATATATATATATATATATATATATATATATATATATATGTATATAAAAAAGAATTTACTGGCTTGACAAAATTACCTGATTTGACTTTTTTTTCCTTAAAAATGTCTGAAAAAGCAAAGTCAGGGTTCAAAAGGTGCCAGTGTGGACAGAAAATGTCTGTCACAGATAACCATAGCTCCTGTGTCTACTGTCTTGGCCCTCTCCATCTGCAAGAAGACTGTTCTATTTGTCATTCTTTCAGTGGAAGGGTCATGACAGATAGGCGCAGGAAGCTTATGGACAGAGGCCTTTTGAAGCCTGCCTTTCAAGAGGCTCTTAATAAATCAGACCAGGCATCTAAATCCTCGAAGGAGTCGAAGACGTCAGAGCCCATGTCATCGGCTCCGAGCTCTTCGTTTAAGGTTCGTTCACCGGTTCCACAGACTTCGGGGCCGAGTGTCGAACTCCTGTCTGTCACCGAGCCTCGAGTCTTGGAACCGGTGACGGAGCTTCCACCTCCTGTGCTTTTGAGGTCGGCTCCGTCTTCGATTCCTTCGACTCGTTCTTCCAGACCCCTCTCTGACTCCGACGTAGATCGTGTGGTGCAGAAGTTAATGGAGAATACGGCCTTGTCCAAACTCATCTCAGTCTCCTCCCAGTTGGTGTCGAGACTCGAAGGCCTTCCCTTATCTCCATCTGTTCCTCCTCAGAGGCCTATTCAGCCTTCGGAGCCGGGAGAGGCTGATCTGATGATCGTGGAGCCCTCGGTGCCGGAGCCGTCTTTCTCTCGGTCGGCACCGTTCACCTCGACTCCGTCGGATCCATTACCGGAATCGCGGAGCCGACGATCTATCCTTGGTTCCGGGACCGAGAGTCGAACCGATGTTTCGGTTCCGACTCTCCCTCTCGGTGCCTTGGCACGGATCACTTCGGCTCCATCCTCGGGGTCGATGCCCTCGGCCCCCGCGTCGGGGATCCCTCCGCCTTCTTCGGAACCGGGGGATTCCTCGGCTCGGGACCCGGGGGCCTTCGACCTTATGAGGAAGGTGTTGTCTACTCAGACAACCACTTCAGCAGAGACGGCTTCTCCCTCCCATAAAGGCCCGTTATTCTCTTCTGCACCTACGGCTACTCAAAAGCGTCGAGCACCAGTGTCTCAGCCGCTCCCAGAGGGAGCCCCCTCTTCCTCGGAGGCTTCATCGGATGCCCCCCCACCGAGGAAGTCCCGAGGAAAAGATTGTGTAAGAGGAGGCACTTGGATTCTCCACAAGAGTCCTTAACATCGGACACTGACTTGGATGAGTCAGAAGGGTCCCCAAAATCACCCTCAGAGGATGTCTCCTTTTCTGACATCCTGGAGATCCTAAAACAGAGAGGTGATTGGCAAGCCCTACCCCCTTTTGAGGATGAGTAAGTCTTGCTGAAGGCATTCGGTGCTCGCCCTTCTTCCTCCTGGGTCACTCCGCCCTTCGATGAGTTGATGGATTTGATTGCGCGAAGGGCATGGGAGACACCTGACACAGTGGAGCCAGTCCCTAGAAAGCCTAATAAATATATTACGGCCCCTCAGGACAAGGCATACCTCACAAAGGGAGTTCCAGTGGACGCTATGGTGGTGGCAGCTGCCACTAAAAAGGAGATGTCTGAATCTTCCTCATCTGTCCATCCGCCTAACAGAGATTCTAGGACTATGGACAGGTATGGGAAGCGCATTTTTAGTTCAGCAACTTTTTCCATGCGATCGCTGAACTATTTGACACATTTCACACGTTTACAGAGGGATCTAGTCAAAGAGTTGGGAGATACCCTCCAGGGTACTACAAATGCTGCTGTCGCGGAAAAAGTTACAGCACAACTCAATACCCTTACATCAATTGTGAACTCGTCCATGAGGCTCATCTCGTATGCAGCTGAAGGGTCGAGTAGGGCTGCGGCTTCAGCGATTGCTCTTCATAGACCATCCTGGATGCGCTTATGCTCCTTTGCGGAAGCCTTCAAGTCTTCCTTTACTAACGCCCCATTTGATGGTGCCACTCTCTTTGGCCCCAAAGTAAAGGAGACCCTTACCCGGTGTGAGCAAGAGGGAAAGACTCTGTCTGCTGTCGGAGTCCGTTTTTCCACCCCATCCAGACCGTACCCCAAAGGGCAACGGGGTGGAAAAATGTGGTTTCGGAAACCCAGGGCTTCTTTCCCAAACACACAGGGGGATGCCCCTTCCAGAGGCAGAGGGGGGGCAGAAATGGAAGACGTCGCCCTGGCGGCAGAGGGGATCCGCAGAACCAAGGTGACAGGGATACGCTCCCTGGAAAGCCTTTCCAGCACTCTTGAAGGGAGGCCCGACTGTCCTGCTCTGGAGGCAGTCGGGGGTCGCTTAGCTTTATACCCTCAGGCCTGGCAAAGACTTACCTCAGACAAATGGGAAAAAGCATTATTACCAGAGGTTACAAAATTCCATTTCTATTTCCCCCGTTACCACAGAAAAGGTTCCCGGATGTACCGCCCCATCTGCAAGAACCTGCAGCTATAGAAATTTCAAAGCTGCTACAAAAAAGAGTCATCCAACCAGTCCCGGCGGACCAAAGAGGATTCGGAACTTACTCAAGGTTCTTTTTAGTTCCAAAAAAGACAGGGGACTGGAGGCCAATTCTGGACCTAAGCAATCTCAATACCTTCGTCAAGAAAGAAAGGTTCCAGATGGTCACGCTTCAATCGATCCTTCCATTCTTACAGAAGGACGACTGGATGTGCTCAATAGATCTCAAGGATGCATACTACCACATCAAAATGGACAGAGCGTCCAGGGATCACTTGCGCTTCATGCTGGGAGCCAGTCACTATCAGTTTTGGGCCCTGCCCTTTGGTCTAACCTCAGCCCCCAGGGTTTTCACCAAATGCATGGCAGTGGTAGCGTCTCACTTGAGACACCTAGGATTCCAGGTGTTTCCGTATCTGGACGACTGGCTCCTTACTGCCACCACTGAGCGTCGACTGATACAGGCCAGGGATTACACACTCAAACTTTGTGTTCATCTCGGAATTTTCATAAATTTCGAAAAATCTGCATTACAGCCGTCACAGCATATCTCATTCATAGGAGCAGATTTGGATACCCGTTGCTTGATTCTAAGACTTCCCCCAGAAAAAATAGCCTCTCTACAAAATCACATATCTCTACTTCTGTTGTCCAAGAAATCCCCGGCCAAACTGGTTCTGAAGGTTTTGGGACTCATGTCGGCTTCCCTCATTGCAATACCCTTGGGAAGACTACACATGAGAGTTCTTCAATGGCTGCTGTTCGCACAATGGTCATTCCAACAGTTACCACTGACACACGAAATTCACATCACAAACATCTGCAAGACACACCTATCTTGGTGGCTACAGAATTGCAATCTCACCGGCGGCCGACCATTTGTGCTACCCACTCCAACAGCTACGCTTCCCTGATAGGGTGGGGGGGCATCTTTCAGGGACAGACAGCCCAAGGTGAATGCACCAATCTAGAGTACGACCTGCACATCAATGTTCTGGAGATGAGGGCAGTGTTTCTAGCGTTGCAACACTTTTCTCCCCTTCTACCTCTAGGGACCATTGCAGTTCAAACGGACAACATGTCCGTAGTCTGGTACATAAACAAGCAAGGGGGAACCAAATCTTACCAGTTGCTCAGAGAGGCCATGAGAATTTGGCAATGGGCAGAGTCCACGGGTCGCTTTCTGATAGCAACGCACATCCCGGGATTATCCAACTTCATAGCAGACAGGTTGAGCAGAGCCATCCTGTTACCTCACGAGTGGTCCCTCAAACAGATAATAGCGGACATGATATTCCGCAAGTGGGGCCAGCCTTGCTGCGATCTGTTTGTGTCTCCAATGAACGCCAAATGCAGAAGCTACTTCGCCCTATTACCCCCGCAAGGGGAAGTCCCCAGGGACGCTCTGATTCACGATTGGCCCCCGGGTCTCCTGTACGCCTTCCCTCCTATACCTCTGATACCAAGATTTCTGCAGAAAGCCAAGAATCTGGAAAGGACTGTAATTCTCATTGCCCCATTTTGGCCTCGTCAAATTTGGTTTCCCTTTCTTCAAGCGCACCAAATATGGGAGCCCTGGATCCTGGACCCGGAGCCAGATCTACTGACCCATTCGTCAGGGACTCCCCACCCGACGCTCCTGTCCCTCAGACTAGCAGCTTGGCTGCTCCGCTTCCCTTCTTAGCCAGGTCTGATCTTCTTTCTCCTGTGGTTCAGAACATTCTAGTAGCCTCTCATAAAGCTTCCACTACAAAAATTTACACTAGTAAGTGGAAGCGTTTTGTATATTGGGCAACTGCACAACAGTTAGATCCTTTAATAGCTCCACTAAACAAAGTTTTAGAGTTCCTATCCATGCTATTTCACCAAGGAGCTTCTCCTGCAACCTTGAGGGTTCAATTGGCTGCTATTTCAAACTTTCATGTAGGAGAAAATGGAGCGCCTATTATGACTCATAGGCTTTGTAAGGCCTTTCTAAAAGGGTCTTTTCACATTAGACCACCAGTCAAGGTTCCTACAGCTCCGTGGAATCTAAACCTGCTTTTATCCCAACTAATGCTACCACCCTTTGAACCAGCCTCGTCCTGTTCTTTAAAGTTCTTGTCATGGAAAACTCTCTTTCTAGTAGCTATCACTTCAGCCAGTCGAGTGTCAGAACTTCAAGCTCTTTCAATTAAGCACCCATATTTGATTTTTCACCCTGATAGGGTATCCCTACGCACCAACCCGTCCTTTCTTCCCAAGGTTTGTTCAGTTAACAACATTAATCAGTCCATTGAACTCCCCACAGTTTTCAAGAACCATTCCAATAAGCTGGAATATATGTTACACAAGTTGGATGTACATAGACAACTCAGATTCTACCTAGATAGAACAAAGGATCACAGAAAGGCAGACCAACTCTTTATATCCTTTGCGGACAGCAGAAAGGGCATGGCAGTAACGAAGCGTACTCTCTCCAAATGGCTATCTGATTGTATTACTTTTGTTGATACTGCTACTGAGCAGAGTTTGCCCACCAAACCGAAAGGACATTCTACTAGATCAATCTCTACATCTCTGGCTCATGCGGCCCGCCTACCTTTGGATACTATTTGTGCGGCCGCCACTTGGTCTAAACCACATACGTTCATCACTCATTACAAAGTGGATAGGATTTCCAGGGACAGGGCAACCTTTGGTTCCACTGTGCTCAGGAACGTTCTTCCGTGAGTCTGTCAGGGTCATGGAGCTAGGGACGCTACCCATGTGTAAGAACAAACGGCGAGATTGAACATTCTCACATAAAGAAGTTATGTCCTTACCATAACGTTCCATGTGGAGTGTTCATCTCTCCTTTGTTCTTACATTCCCACCCTCAGGTCAGGAAGAACGTCCAGTTTAGAAGTCTGGTTTGGCTCTCCCGCTTCTGATTTCTCTCTGCTGTTGCTGCTGGTTTCAGCTACGCCTTGTACGTATGTTTGTATGTTTTCATTCCTCTTGGGATCTGGTATGGTTTTGCAAACTAGATCTGAGGTAAGGGCAGAGGGAATTGTGGGAGATAGGTTGGTCTCGAGCTTCTTCTCGATGCAGAGCTTTGCTAAGCGGCCGACTCGGAGCCGAGGATCGGCTCCGAACCCATGTGTAAGAACAAAGGCGAGATGAACACTCCACATGGAACGTTATGGTAAGGACATAACTTCTTTTTTAGTATACTTACTCACTACCTTATGTGCATATTGTTGTTACCTACATAATGCTTTCAATTTAAGAATACATTTAATAGAGGCATATTCGTTCAAACCTGGTCGGACATACGCTGATGTCCTAATTTGCCATAGAACCTCCTGTTCTTCCAAAATTAACTGCCATGGGCCTCCCCTTACATCATTTTGGACTTGTTGTAAAATAACAAAAGTAAAGGATTGGTCTGGACATTCAAAAATATTTTTTGCAAGTGCATTGGTCATGTCCCTCCTGCCTATAGCATACTGATGCTCATAAATTCTTTTCCTAAATTTTCTTTCAGTTTTTCCTATGTAGAAGGAGGGACACCTCTTGCATATCGCAACATATACCACCCCTTTTGTTTCACAATTATATTTATCCTTTAAGAAATATTCCTTCCCATTAATTATGACATAGTCTCCTGGTGAAATATATTTACATTGTGGGCACATTCCACATTTACTCATACCCACTGCTTTAACATGTTTCCTACTCATCTCTACCAGATTTTTAAGATTGGGCCTCTTCTGCAAGTGAATTTAGGTTGAAATCCTATCTACATAAGGCATGAGCTTCTAAAATTATACCCCAATTCTTAATTATAATCTCCTTAATGATCTTATAATCAATGCTGTATATGAAAAGAAAGTTAAGACTTGAGTGCTTATTAACACTATGGGCATTACTATCAGAGGACCCTATATCCACTCTATTCATAGTTCCACCACTTAAGAGACCTAAAATGCCCTGATTGGAGACTGAGTGGCTATATATTATGAATGTTTAACCCACTGGCGCTTTAATTCTTAATTTTTTAGAATTGAGCTAATTGGATTAATTGATTTTAGCTAATGGTGTTAATTTGTTAGAGTAACACTATACAAGTAGGAAGCATTGTTATGTAACACTTTGTCTGATGAAGGTTGGGTACTATCTCAACCGAAAGCGCTTACAATAAACAGCTTTTGCTTTTTGGTTTATGAAGTAGTCCATGCTTTGTTGCAGCCTGCCATTTACTCACTTTTGTTTGTGGTTTCTAGTCTTTGTATTTTTGTTTTTAACCAGTTTATGATGTCAAATGAGAATGGGTCTTCTGCACAGCATAATGGGTCTACATCACAGCTTTTGTTTACTCAAGATGACAATTCGAGTACGAGTGCCACTCAGAATTCTAGAGAGGCGAATGCCTTAGGTAATTTAACCATGTTGGTTAACCTTTTGCTTGGATGAGTAGAAGCCTTGTCACAAAAGGTGGAACTAAACGGAGGGCGGAACTCTGGACAACATCACACTAACGCAGGAAGGGATGTTAATACTTCTAACCCTGTCGGAGCAGTAGGACCGCAACAAATTCCACCAGACGGTAATGGCGTTCCTAGGGAATCAACACAAGTTAATGCAAACAGCGAGCTCATCGCTATATGACCAGGTAACAATTCACAACAAATACCTGGTAATAGTAGTGCTATAATTCCTTCAATGACTACCTTTTTAAACAATAAAAATTTTTACTGGCAATTCAAACCCGGTTGGTGTGGATATGAATGCCGGGGACCTGGTGAGTACTTTCACTGACAGACTGAATTTGTTTGATAGTAAACTTTTCAAATGTAGGAAATTGCAACTGGAGGTCGCGTATCTCCAGGAGTGTATTACCAAGAAAGTAATACCTAAAGGGTTACGCCAGTGGCGCTACCCTGCTGGACTTGTAGAGAACTCTGATTTTTCACCGAGCGCTATTGGCCCTGTTTGATCGGCAGGGTTTTGACTTTCTTCTTTCTTTAATTAATTTCTACAATGCTGAAATTGTGAGTCTGAAAGAGGAGTTGGAAGTGCTTGAGCATGATATATGTGGTGACACGGAATTCATAAGATACAAGTATGATTACGCAAGAATTTATACCAGTATAGAGGCTACTGTAAGTGAGCTTTTAACAAGCAAATAAAGAAAGATGGACAGAGACTTAAAGGATTATGCTAATAAGAAAGCTTACCCCCCTCCCCCTGTCGTTTCCCATAATCTAATAAGTAATCAAATTAACAATAATAGGGTTGCTCAAATGAATGATACTGAGGGCATTAGTGACCCGGAACCCATACAGGTGCGATGGAGTGAGCGAATCAGGAATAATGTTAATAATATTAATGGACAAGGAAACAACCAACAACAGGGGGAGGGCCCACATAATACTGAAGGGGATCAGGGTTTTCAGAGGGTAGGAAACAGGAGGAACAACAACCAGACCAACAACAGGAACCAAGGGCAGAGAAGACATCAAAGGAATCAACGGAGGAGGTGATACAACAAACAGTAGAAGGACAAGAAATCCTCATGAGCCAACAAGGGGACTTTAAAATATTTAATTATACTGTCCTGACAATTGATCAACCATTGAATTCTTCTCTAAGGGTCTGTCCTTCGTTCCTGATAAAAAGGCAGATTTGGTTAAAACAATAATTGACCTTAAGTTATTTGCACGCAAGTTGAACTTGAATTATAGTATGGGTAATAGTTCCACACTTCTTAATACCCTGAGGGTTTCAAGTGTTTTTAATCCACCACTTTATGGTGTACTGAATGTGTTGTTTGAGAGAATGTGTGAAATTGACCTGAGGTCAAAGCTGGAATCTTCCAGACATGCTAGAACTGCAAATTTAAACATTTCTAAAAATGAATTCGACTTTGTCTCCCTCCTTAACCAATGTAAAATTAGAGTTATGAAACCAGATAAGGGAGGAGGTCTGGTATTTATGGATGAATACCAGTATGAGAATAAAATGCTTAATTATTTGCAGTCTGGAGCATATATAGTTGCTTGTTTAAATGAAGTCAACTTGGCGTATAAAAACATTAGGGGGGCATTGGATGACTTGTTCATAGAGGGCAGTATTGATATAGACACCTTTCAATACTTAACTATGCCAGCCGCAAGAATTCCTGCCATTTTTGGCTCTCCAAAACTGCATAAAAGTCTAATTGATCCACCCTTAAGGCCGATTGTTGATGGCAGAGGTTCCATCACGTTTGCCTGTGCCAAGTACGTGGACAACATATTGAAACCGTTCATCCAGGATGAGCCACAGATATGCAAGGATTCCTGGAGTTTTTTGGAGAACATAAACCAAATACAGTATAATGAGGAGCATATTTTCTTGGTTATAGATGTTAAAGTTTTATATACCGTTATACCCCAACATCTAGGGATTGAATGGACCAGGAATTTTATGTTGTACAAAAAGGCAGATAATGCAAACCTCAATCTTGTCGAGACCCTCCTAGATTTGATTTTATCCAATAATAATTTGGTATTTAAGGGTCAGTTTTTTCTCCAAAAAACAGAAATAGCTATGGGGTCTCCTTGTGGAGGCAGCTTTGCCAATAGCGTAATGGCTTTTTGGGAACGTAATATGTTGTTTAATAATCATATGTTTCAAGAACACATAGCTTGGTATACTAGATATCAAGATGATGTGTGTCTTATTTGGAAAGGACATATCGATCCGATCAGATACCTAGGTTCATAGATAGTATTACTATGATGACTGATTTTCTTGAATTCACATATACCATAGAAACGGAAGAAATAAATTACCTTGACGTTAAGATTAGTAAGGACAGTGGTAATAATAGACTAAAATCCACATTATATAGGAAACCCACATATTCAAATAGTTTCTTGCATTATACTAGTAGCCATCTTTATCATCAAAAAAGAGCAGTGGTCAAGGGACAGTTCGTAAGAGCTGCAAGGATGGTTTCTGACAATCATGATTTTTTGCATGAATGTGGTATTTTAAAAACGATGTTTTTGAATAGGGGGTATCCTGAAACATTAATTACAGATACCATCGATGAAGTAAGGACCAAAAGAGAATCAGGGCATTTTAGGCCTCTTTTAAGTGGTGGAACTATGAATAGAGTGGATATAGGGTCCTCTGATAGTAATGCCCATAGTGTTAATAACAAGCACTCAAGTCTTAACTTTCTTTTCACATACAGCATTGATTATAAGATCATTAAGGAGATTATAATTAAGAATTGGGGTATAATTTTAGAAGATCATGCCTTATGTAAGACGATAGGATTTCAACCTAAATTCACTTACAGAAGAGGCCCCAGTCTTAAAAATCTGGTAGAGATGAGTAGGAAACATGTTAAAGCAGTGGGTATGAGTAAATGTGGAATGTGCCCACAATGTAAATATATTTCACCAGGAGACTATGTCATAATTAATGGGAAGGAATATTTCTTAAAGGATAAATATAATTGTGAAACAAAAGGGGTGGTATGTGTTGCGATATGCGAGAGGTGTCCCTCCTTCTACATAGGAAAAACTGAAAGAAAATTTAGGAAAAGAATTTATGAGCATCAGTATGCTATAGGCAGGAGGGACATGACCAATGCACTTGCAAAACATATTTTTGAATGCCCAGACCATTCCTTTACTTTTGTTATTTTACAACAAGTCCAAAATGATGTAAGGGGAGGCCCATGGCAGTTAATTTTGGAAGAACAGGAGGTTCTGTGGCAAATTAGGACATCAGCGTATGCCCTACCAGATTTGAACGAATATGCCTCTATTGAATGTATTCTTAAATTGAAAGCATTATGTAGGTAACAACAATACGCACATAATAAGGTAGTGAGTAAGTATACTAAATACATGTTATATAGTCTAATAATGTGTATACAAATAAGTGGTTCGCCTTGGAATGAGATGGTGGTTTTTTAAGCAATACGCAAGTGATGGTAAATCAAAGATGTAACATTGGTTGTATTTTCATGTGTATGAAAGCCAGGGATAGACAGGTTGAACATATTGATTACTGTTTGTCATATTGCTTTTTAATATGTTATGCTTGGCTAAGTTTGTCATTTGTTTGGTAAATAATTAGATGTATTTTATATATATATATATATATATATATATATATATATATATATATATATATATATATATATATACTTTTCAATCCTATTTAATGTTTATATCTTGCTAGTTTGTGAATATAGGATCGAAGGTGAGGTAGTCATATTTTAAAGCAAGTGTATATATGTATTTTTGAAGACAGCCGTGGTTCTATAGGTGTTAGGCTGTTATTTGTGGTTTACTTTTTATATTTGGAGACTGAGTGGCTATATATTATGAATTTTTAACCTATTGGCACTTTAATTCTTAATTTTTTTAGAATTGAGCTAATTGGATTAATTGATTTTAGCTAATGGTGTTAATTTGTTAGAGTAACACTATATAAGTAGGAAGCATTGTTATGTAACACTTTGTCTGATGAAGGTTGGGTACTATCTCAACAGAAAGCGCTTACAGTGGTTTACAAAGTAGTCCGTGCTTTGTTGCAGCCTGCAGTTTACTCACTTTTGTTTGTGGTTTCTAGTCTCTGTATTTTTGTTTTTAACCAGTAGATGTTCGAGTGTATTCACTGTTGCAGTCCTAGTTTCCCATCCTCCAGCCCCCTTGTCTTTCTCTCTTTATCTCTCTCTCCTCTCTGTGTCTATTTCTCACTCCTTACTGAGTTATTGGTATTTACTTTTTATGGGTGGTGTTTTTCCCCACCATAACTTTGCTCCCTATTTGGGGGGCTCCTGACATTTGGGGCAAGAAAAACTGATGTAATGGCGTTGGATGCCTGTTTTTATACCCCATGACGACCTGACATCAGTACTGAAGTGACAGCAACTGACGCAGAAATACTAAGTCTCTGAAATTCAGGCTGACTGAGGGCTACCTGCAGGCAGATAATCCAAGTGTGATGACTGTAACAGTGAATACACTTGAACATCTACATTTATGGAAAGTGTACACAGCTGTACATTTCTACTTCAGACTTTTTCTGGTGCCCAGAAAAGAGAGCACCTGGCAGCCCTTCCTCAGTCTATCCATTCTAAACACCTTCCTGGTGATCCCAAAATTCAAAATGCATACCCTGCAGCAGCTGCTACCCATGCTCTCCAAGGAAGCTTGGTTAGCCACCCTGGATCTAAAAGAGACCTATCACTGCATTCCTATCGGAGAATCATGCAGGAAATATCAAGTTTTCAGGGCAGGATCTCAACACTTTCAGTTCTCTGCACTTCCCTTTGGCTTCTCTACGGCTCCAAGAGTTTTTCACAAAATGTCTGGCTCCGGCCATTGCCTTTTGCAGAAAAAGGAATATCCAGATTTACCCATACTTAGACTGCCTTATTCAGGCAGACAGCGAGGAAAAGCTGCTCAAGCACCTGGCCTTTGTAAAGACCCTACTAACCTCCCTATGGTACACAATCAACGAAAAGAAATCCAAACCGGTGCCCACCCAAAGGATTATCTTCCTGGGAGCAAGACTGGACACAGTATCCCAGATGGCATTCCTTATACCAGAAAACAAATTTTCCTGACAGTCTACTTATCTCAACTAGCCACCAGTCCCCAGTTATCTCCAAGGAAGATCCTGGTTCATGGCATCGTGCATACTACTCGTTCCATATGCCAGACTGCATATGAGGAAACTTCAATGGTACCTAAAGAGCCTTTGGTGTCAACACTTTCAAGACCTGGAAACTCTTTCTGCCTTTCTCACCGTAGATGCATCAGACCATGCTTGGAGTGCACACCTGGACGGCAGGTGCATACAGGGCCAATGGAGCCCGCAGCAAATCCCTCTGAACATCAACCAAAAAGAGAAGATGGCTGTCCAGCATGCCTTGATAGCTTTCAAACCCCTTCTCTCCCCAGGGGCTCTCCTGATCAGAACAGACAACACCACTGTGATGCGGTATATCAACAAGCAGGGAGGGACTCCTACCCTCTATGCAGGCTGGCCATGACCCTTTGGCACAGAGCCTCTGCCATGCAACTGCACCTGTTAGCACACTTCCTGCCAGGCTCGCTCAACTCTCTGGCAGACCTATTAAGCAGAAATCTTCTGGACCCACATAAGTGGCAGCTCAACAGAAGAACCTTCACCCTAATAACTCAGAAATGGGGCACCCCGAAGATCGACCTCTTTGCCTCCCACACCAACCATCAACTCAGCAAATTGTGCACCAGGGAGCATCACTGCATGGCTTTGAAAGTGGATGCCCTGCCCTTCCTCTGGGTCAGTCTGTCGGTCTGTGCCTTTCATCCACTACCTCTCATCCCCAGAGTATTGCTCAAAATAAAGGAGGAAAAACCAAGGACAATTCTTGTAACTCCAGACTGGCCTCTCCGGCACTGGGTACCCTTTGCTGCGCCACCTGCCACCATGGCATCTTCCTCAGATTCCAAACCTCCTGACTCAGAGGGAAGGAGAATTCATGCATCCCCAACTGCAGACACTCAATTTGGCAGCTTGGCTTATTCCCTAACCCTAGATCAATCTGCCAACCTCAGTAAACAGGTTCTAGATGTTATCCATGAGGCCAGATGCCCTAGCACTAGAAAGTCTTATGCTAACAAATGGGAAAGGTTCTGCACCTGGATCCAGGCTAAAGGAGCTAATACAGCACAGCCCTCCCTCTCATCCTGGATTACTTAGCTGACCTACTACACAGTGGCCTCTCTTTCTCCTCTATAAAAATTCATGCCTCTGCTCTTTCTGCTCATTTTCCCACTGAGCAGCCCCTTTTCTTTCACCCTTTGATCAAACAGTTCCTAAGAGGGGCTAGCAACTTGAGGCCACCCATAAGGGCACCCACCCCAGCTTGGGACCTTACCTATGTATTGGAAATGCTCACCCTGCCCCCTTTCAAACCAGCTTGTTCTGCAGAGCTAACATTTCTCTCCTGGAAAACAGTATTCCTTCTGGCCATCGCTTCAGCCAGAAGAGTCTCTGAGCTGCAAGCCCTCATGGCTGTGGAACCATTCATCATCTTCCATGTGGACAGGGTATCCCTCAGAACTAAACCATCCTTCATGCCCAAAGTGGTGTCCAGTGTGACCCAAAAGCAATCCATTCATTTGCCCACCTTTTTTCCTAATCCCCAGAACAAGGGAGAAAGAATTCTGCACTCTCTAGATATGCACAGACAGCTCAGATTCTATCTAGATGGGACTAAATGCTTCAGAAAGTCTGATCAATTGCTGGTTAGCTTTACTGCAGGGGCAGAACGCAAAGCCATCTCCAAACAAACCATTTTCAAATGGATAGCACACTGCATCCATTTCTGCTACAAACAACATGGAAAGCCTCCCCCCAAGGGGGTCAGGACTTGCTCCACCAGAACAGCCTCCACCTCTGCCACTTTCCTCAGAGCAGTCCCCACCAGGGGCATCGTGGATGCTGCCACCTAGACATCCGTTCACACTTTTGCCAAACATTACCACCTGCCTCTCTTCTCCAAATACAGGGCAGGGTTTGCCTCTGCAGTCTTGCAGGGCATCCTAGCTAGCCCCTAGTTTCTTTGACTGCCTCCACCCTTTTCCTCAGCTTTGGGAATCAACCCAAATGTGATGACTGCAACAGTGAAACACAAAGAACATAGTACAGTTGTGTACACTTACCATAAATGTAGATGTTCGAGTGTATTCACTGTTGCAGTCCTGGTTTCCCTCCCTCCATCCCCCTTTCTTCTCTCTCCTTTCTAAGGGCCATATCGGTGTTTACTTTCTGCTGGTGGGGTTCTTCCACCAGAACCTGGCTCCTACTTGGGAGGTCCAGACAGTTTAGGGCAAGAAAAACTGATGTAATGGCATCAGCTGCCTTACTTTATACTACTGACGACCTGATGTCAGTCCTAAAGCGACAGCAGCTGATGCAGAAATACTAAGTCTCTGGTATTCGGGCCGGCCGAGGGCTACCCTGGCAGAGATAACCCAAATGTGATGACTGCAACAGTGAATACAGTCAAACATCTACATTTATGGTAAGTGTACACAACTGTACTTTCTTGATTAATGTAACACTTAGTGATGGCAGAAGAATTACAGTGGTGTGGTAACACCAACTTAGAAATGCAGTTGCTGAAAAAAAGTTATGAGGAGATGCTTATCAGGTGGGGGAGTCATCAGTAAGGAAAATAATTAAATTTGTATTCTTCTTTGAAGGAAGAAATGACTTGCATTTAGGGCTTAGTGTTTAAAGCTGACAAGTTAACATTTCCTAATTAGCTGAAATGATAAATGTTTGAGACGGTATGTGATTCTCATTTGGGTAAAGTACAAACAAGGAACACAAGGCTGAATATATTGGCTAGGACTGCTGACTCAGAATTGTTAATGCAAATATGTTCCAACAGTATTGCATACCATAACAGTCCAAAGGAGGAGGAGATATAGCATACCTAATTTGCCAGTACATCTGTTGAACAGAGTAAGAACAGATTTGTTCAATTCAAAGAAGCCTAGTATCGTATATGTGTAGATGATGTCCTTCAACAAAAAGAAATTACAAGTTGAAGTATAATCAGTGTATTAAAATGTATATTTTGGAGGCAGAAGGATACTTGAAGTTGTCATTTCCGACACTGGTCCTCAGTAGAAAAGTCAATACTTCAGAAGATTTGTATGAGCAGGAATTCAGACCTGTAACATCAGCATGCACTAATCATAGTTTAGATAGTTTTTGTCCATTTGTCAATTTAAACAGTGAAGAAATCTGATGACTGCAACAGAAGTTAAGATTGCCAACTCACATTTTTGAAATATAGGAAAACTCCACTGTGTTTCTCTTCATCTCCATTTTTAATGAGCATAAGACTGAAAAACAAATTAAACCTTCTTGGGGTATATTGATAATGCCAGAAAGTCAACACAAAGTAATTTTCTTTTTTTAACAAGAAATATCTTTATTAAATTATCACAGATAACATAGGCAGTCATATATTTTTATAAATGAAAACAAACCATATTGACCTAATTTAAGTTGCAAATGTTATACATCACAAACTATACTGACATACTTTTAATTGGAGACATTGTACATCACGTATTATCAATGCAGTCATTCTTAGTCCAATATTACACAGCTCATTCAAATCCTGTCTTATTTTAAATCTCTTCTTTATGGATTGTTCCCACAATTCCTGTTTTCTATGTAATTTGCTCCTAATCTTTTCTAAAGACCCCAATTATATGGTAGTGTTATCTCCGTTACAATAGTCACTGTTATTAGTAAAGTTGGTTTATACTTTTATTACCATTTTCTAGTAATTACTTTTCTTGGCAGCCATCGTAATTAGACACAGCAAGGCCTTACTGTGTCTAGGCAATTCTGTTTCTGTATCAGTTTCATCACCCAGTATCTCTGACCGAGCAGTCTGCAGGGAATCTTTAAAGTCTGCCAACTCATTACACTCCCAGAAAATATGTTCCCAGTTATCTGTTTCTTCCCCATCACACCTCCAACATTTGCTAGCTGAGGAAAAATACTTTGGAGTCTACTTTTGGGTATAAAAATACCTATGTAAACACTTCCAAGCAAAGATCCTAAATCTTCTAGACTTTGTTACATATTTGGGAGACATACATATGTTCCCTCTTTGTGAATTGCTTATCTAACCCGTCTTCCCAATCCTTTCTAACCTTCTCTGATTTATTCTTACAATTAGCATCCAGTATTTTGTATGCTCTACTGATTATTCCTTTTTTAACAGCAGTTTATTTTCTGAATCTACTAAAAACTCTGAGTGCTGCTCTTTAAATTAGGATCCCTCTTCTATTTTCTCATTGTCTATACTCTGATTTTAATCCTTAATAGGGAAGGGAATCTCTAGCCTGCAGTAAATTCTTGGCTTCTTCCCATTCTGTTACCTGTCCTTTTTCTAATTATTTGCTCCCAGTACCTTGTGTTTTTTTTGCCAGTTTTCTCCAATAAATTCCAGCCTCCTCTTGCCTATTGTCTGTATCTCTAATTGCAGCCTATCTGCTGATAGGGATTCACTGCTGTTAGTGTTATCCCTATCAACAGAATCTCCTTTCTCCATTCCCATGTTGGCGTAGTTCGTAGAATAGTTTTTGCTACTTTATGAATATAATATTCTGTATGGTTATTGTTATTCTCCTTAAGGCTGTGCATCCAAAATCCCAGGCTCTCCTTGCTTCTTGAGCTTCCCCCATTTCATCATTATCATCATCATCATCCCTTTTCACTTTGAATTGTATGTTTCTGCTTGTGCTTACGTATAGGAGCCTTAACTGTGTAGCTCTGAAATACTCCATCCAAATCGGATAAAGACAAACCACCCTGTTCAATTGGAAGAATCAGCTTATCCCATTTGACTCTTGCCGTTTTCCCTTCCCAGATAAAATCCTTCAGCTCTTTATTAATTACTATCCACAACTACTCCTCTGGTTGATAAAAATATGCCTGGCCTATGTATAAAACTAAAGAGACTAAAAACATGTTAACTGCTTGTATCTTGGAATCTATATCCATATAACAGAGTTTCCAATTTCTCAGTTTTTTTATTGTTCTTTTATAGTCTCTTCCCACATATCCTTAGCTGCTACAATGGAATAATTTTTAATCCGTAAACTCCTAAGGACTTCATTTTATCATGTTCCCATAAATATGGATATTGCTGAAGCAAATCGTGTGTGGGTACACAATTGTTTTAGCTTCATTAATTTTGTATCCCAGAAAGATATGAAGCTGTATCAAAACATTCCAGAACACTGAAATGTCCTTTTCTGGTTTTATCAGGTATAAAGTAAGGTCATCCATAGTTAGATCCAGCTTTTTTTGATTACCATAGCAATTATATCCTTGAATTTGAGTCTCTTATTTTCTTTGCCAGTGGTTATAAATATAGTGCAAATAGCCAAGGGGGAAGAGGACACCCCTGCCTGGTTCCTCTCTTCAGACCGAAGTTATCAGATAGCAACCCACCCACTTCAGTTTCGCCTCCGATCCCTCATATATCCTACTAATCAATCTTATAATTTTATCAGTGAATGCAAATTCTTCCATTGCCCTGCTCTTAAACTTCCAGCTTACTCTGTCAAATGCTTTTTCTGCATCAAGACCCACCAGCAACAGTTGTATTTTCTTGCATTCTAATTCCCTCTGGATCATCAGTGTTCTATTAATGTTGGAAAATATTTGCCTCCCCTCCACAAAACCACATTGATCCATAGCTATTAATGTTGGCAGCAAGTTGCCATTATTTTAGCCATTATAGACATAAACACTTTGTAGTCATGGTTTAAGATTGAAATGCGCCTGTATGAGGCTGGATCTGATGTGTCTTTACCCTATGTAGGTATTGCAGACACTACTAATTTCTTCCAGGATGTTGGTGCTTCATCTCCTCTTAAAATGCTGTTGAGCAAAACCTTCCATATCTTGCAGTTTCTCCCTCCTAGCTTCCAAGCCTCTACAGGAATACCATATATTTCTGGGGAATTTCCTGTGGATTGATTATACATCACTATTTTTTATCTGATCTCCTATCCCAACTGTTAGTAATTGACCCTCATCTACCTCTAACCTTGGCATATTTAATTTTTCCATAACATTTCCATTTGTACCTTTTCTTGATCTCCATATTTCTGCGCTTTATACAGACTTTAATAAAATTTCTGAAATATTTCTAGTACCTGTACAGGCGCTCTCGTTATTTTTCTTGTTATAGGCGCTTGGTGACAACCCTTTCTATTTTCTGTTGCCTGAGTCTCTGCACTAAAAGTTTCTCCACTCTGGCTTTATTATAAAAAAAAAAAGTTGCTTAACAGCACTCTTTCTAAACTCATGCATTTTGAGTTAGTTCTTTATTTTCTGTATAGCAATCTGCAGTTGCTCCTATTTTCCTTGAGATTTCCTCTATTCTGCAATACTTTAACATGTCAGTCCTTCTAAATCATTCTTGTTACTTTTTAAACATCTCTTTCTTTTATTTCCAGCTTATTTTTTAAATGTTTATCCTAGTCCCTATCTATGCTTTTAGAATAAATTTCTATCTTTTCTGTTAACTACCAAATAATTTCCATTACCCATTCCTTAAATTCCTCTCTTTTCAACAAATAGGTGGGAAAGTGCCAATGTCTCATTTTTATTTCATTACCCTGTGTTTTTAGCTATCATAGGCATGTGATGTGAAATAGTAATTGGACGCGTATCAAAACTTTCAATTAAATGCACATGTTCCTCTGAAATGTAAGTTCTGTCTAACCTAGCTTAGTTTTTGTATCTTGGGGGGAATTGTATGTAAATTCACTCCAAACTCCTAGTACTGAATTTACATCTTCCATGCCAAATATTTTCATAAATGTCTTTAAAATCCTATCCTCCTCTGTTATATTTCCCAGCTGGGCCCCCAAACACATCTTATGTACTGCAAGTTAAATTCCAGTGCCCACCTATAAGTAATATTTCCTGCTGAAAATTGATTATTTTTTCCTGAATTTTCTTAAGCTCCAGTATAGCAATTTCAGGTGGGATATAAATACATGCCAGTGTAATCCCTTAACAGTAGCCCCTTACTACTACAATCTACCATTATTATCTTTTTTATCCCTCTTTATCACTATTGGAGCTCCTCTTGCAATTAATATAAGTACCCCTATTTTCGTTTTTCCCAGCTATTCTGCTAAATAGCTGTCCTGAAAACCTTTTTTTGTGAAATACACATGTTCAGTTTTTTTAAAATGTCTCTCCTGTAGCATAGCTGTTTGCACTCTACATTCTTTAATATATAGTTCACTACTCTTTAATATATAGTTCACTACTCTTTCCTTTTTGCATATATCTGTGAGAACACTAACATTTAAAAACAAAATATAGAAAGCGTCATTATGTTAAACTCATTCTTCCCATCTTTTATTTATAGCAGCTTTTTTATGTATCTAGTTCCAACTTTTGTGTTATATGCACACACTAATGTTTGGCAGGTTGATCTTTTATACAGTTTCTTTTCATAATCTTTTGAACCTGTGTCACATATTACAAAACTTTTTTTTATTGAAAGCCCTGAAACAATAAAACAAATACCCCCCAATACACTCCTAAAACTTATAAACTTAATACTAACACGCATGACTATGTACGTCTTCTAATACTGAATTTTACCATCCTAATAGGAACAATTGTCCCAAACTGATGACTACACTCAGACTTAGGTTAACCTGAAAGGAAAGTTATCTATGCTAAGATGCATGGTACAGCCTGTGCTTCTGCTAAGTGTTGTCTGATTTTGTATTATCTTTATTCCTCTCCCAGAATGGGAAAACACTTGAATGCTTATTTCCTAGCCATTGAAGGAAAGTCATTGAGAGAAAGAGGTATTCTATTTTTATTGCTCTTTATCAGATTGTCTCCATGGAGACATGCAACCAAATGTAGAGTTGCTTTTACAATCATTTAGTTATTTGCTAGAGGAAGCTTTATTATATTCAATGTTCTTTTTTATTTATTTGCTTTCTTTTAAACTTGTTATGAGATCAAGCCAAGGGCCATAATCCAGTCATTCCTCTGTATAAGAATGAGAAAAAGTGGATCAATTTTTTATAGTATCATACTCTCTTGACCAGAATTTTCTTATTTTTTGTTAAATTGCAGTGCCTACATTTCTTAAAACTGAATCAGAAGAAATGGAAAAGAAAGAAAAAAAACAGGGGCACCGGTTTACCGTAGTATCCTCATTACATTTGAAACTACCTGAGAAATCTTTATAGCATGCACCATTATATCATACAGTATAAAAATATTACTGTTAAGAACAAAATGTTGTTTTACTTGGTTAACTCTTACCCTCCTCTTCCCCTCTCCTAACTGTTCCTCCAAACATTGATGATATGAAGTAGGGCATATGCTTTAGAGTCCTCTATAAGTTTAACAAAGTCAAAAAAGTCCAGTATTTCCAGGTTTTCTTCTTCTGTCATGTTTCACAAATATAATTAATGCTTTGTAATAACACCGTTATTTGTCAATTTCCAAGTTGCAGGTATTATTCCTGTTTACCCCCATCTCTCAATTCCAGCCTCTGCTTCATTTCCAACATGCTGTCTGTTCTTCTAGTCAACTGTGTGCTTTTTTCTGTCTCTCAGGCATTTTCCGTTCACATGTTGGCAGTGGTTTCACTGGCACAGTCTCTCTGTGGTCTTTATTACCAGAAGAACAAGAAGCAGGATCTCCTGTTTTACAGCTCACTTTTTGTTGGGCAAACTTTTGTATTTCCTCCTTAGCAAGTTCTGCATCAAAAAATAAGTTTCTTCTCCAGGAAAGAATATTCTAAAGATAACTGGGTACAGCAGTTTGAATCTCAAGCCTGCTTCTCAGCATTCCCTGATTGGTGGAATAAATTTACTCCTCTTCTGCCTGTTGTACAGTGAGTAAGCATTTTCCACAAACACTCTGCTGTCTGTCACCTTTAGTACTTAGTCCTTTTGCCACAGTTTTGTCAGAATCAGCTCCTCCTGCTGGTAGGTTTGCATCTTTACTATTAAAGGTCTAAGTTGCTTTCTCATGGCCAGGTTTGGAGCATAAAGTGTGCCCTTTCAGTTAAGAACTCCTGGTGGGGAATACCAGTCCAGTTGCTTAGTTGTGGTTTCTAATACAGTATGTTCTTTCCAACTTCTCTGATAAAGCAGAAAATCTCAGGTTTTCCCTGTGTGCTCTGTCCTCTAATTTTGATAGTCTTGAAACATCTCTTTTCAAGCAATCTCTTATTCAGCCAGCCTTTTCTTCATTTATGCAGTTTTTTAATCTAATCTTAATACCTGTTGGCTTCTTCCATTTTCCAGCCTTTTGTTATTGAGTTGATATACTCCATCAGTGTTTCATTTGTTTCAATCAGCTCTGAGTACATTTGACTTCATATTTCCTCTAGGTTACTGGAAGTCATGTCTTGCACCAAAACTAGAACTTGCACTGCTTTTTGCTGAACAGCTGCAGAATTCTTCCCAGTCAGTGTTTTTTCCTCTCTTTTTGTGATTAATTTTCTTTCAAGTTCTCTGAATTTCTTTTTTGCTGGCATCAAGGCAGTGCACTTAGTAGCCAGTTACCGACATTTACCTAAAAATACAAATTTACTGGCTCTCACTTCTGTGTTTTTGTGTTAACGCTGGCAGAGCTGAAATTAAGCTGTTACTCAATGTGCAGCCATCTTGGAAGTTCATTACAAAGTACTTTTCTTGATAGAAACTCAAGAAGGCAATCAAATGTATAAGCTGAAGACAAGACTAAAACTAAAAAAGTCATGGAAAATTTTTCAGCTTGAAATAGTAATCTGAATCAAAATCTCATGTTCATGAGAAAGGTAGGAAGCTGTAATGGAGGAAATGTAGACATTTGTATGAAACAAATGCATGAAAGGCAAGAAACAAAGAGTAGTCATAAAAGTCACAGTTGGTACTCATGCAAGAATGTGGAGACTGTAAGAACTGTGATAGTGTGACTTGAAGAGAACAGACACCTTTAGTCGTATCTTGAAAAAAATTTGTAGTGAGCAAGAATTGTCATAAAAGCAAGATATGATGTCCAGAAAAAGAACAGTGCTATTAAATACTCCAGATTTGAAAGAATGTTGAAGAAAACAGACGCACTTAGATACGAGTTAATTATGATATAAAGATGAAAAGTTGCATTCATTAAAGTGTATTTTGAAAGAAAACAAATAAGTAGCCTTATTTTGATATTGTTGGAATTCAGTGTATTCTGTCTCTTCTGTCTCATATAATTCATGTAAATCATTTATGAGGTGATTCTGCCTGTATGTATTCATATGTAAAACCAGTGAGAAAACTGATACTTTTTGAGCAGTCATGTTTCTGTCTGAGACTCCTTAATCAGGAAAAAAAGTACCAGAATCTGTAGACAAGCTTAGTTGAGGCTTTAAAAGTTCTTAAGCACATACAATTTGTTTAGAAATTGATACTTGTTTATTAAAAAATAAAAGATAATAAATAGATGAGCACTTTTTCCACTAACCAGTTTTTATCAGATGTGTATATGTATATATACATTGTATATAAAATATATGTCTGCAGTGTTGTCTTTTCTGGTTTCAGCCTGTAGGTTATCGGATCGGTCACTGGCCAAATGCTTTAAACTGACAGCAAACAAAATACCTGCACGTGTGGCAGGTGCACAGCTATACCGTATCAACAGAACAACAAAAAAGAAAAAGCCAGCACACAGTTTTGCCAGTGTAGCCTCTAGCAAAGGAATATTTTATTCCATGAGGACTGAGTAAAAAATTAGCCCAGTGGGGTCATACTGGTTTCGGCAAAAGCCTTCTTCAGCAACCACACCACAAAAAAATCAAATGAAGACTATTCATTCACATGCATTTATATGCAATGTAATAGCGCCCTCTAATGGATAAAAAATATATATTACAAAACTAAATAAAAATAATATACAACAAAATATTCAGATATCACAAAATATCTGTGTGTACAGGAATCCAATAGTAAATATATAAATGATGATCCATTGCAAAATCATTCAAAATTGGTCATTCAACCCAGGTGAGAATAGAGCTCCCAATTTAACAATCCACATTTTTTCTTTATTCATTAATAATTCATGTACTACATGAACCTCATTGCTTTTAAACCTGATAATGGTCAATGACCATGAAGCTAAAAATCCCTGTGGGATGTTTGAGTATGTGTTTATATAAGGAACTCAAAACTTTTTTGATGTTCTTCATTCCACATTGCTGCAGTCCTAACTATTGGGTAGTCCGCTGTCCAGTCGGCCCGAATACCAAAGTATATGGCTGACGTCGGTCAGGGCGCATTAGATTGACGTCAGTACGTCAGGGTACTAATGCGCATGACCGACGTCATATCCTCAGTCTTTTTTGCCGCATGGTCCGACGCAGAAGCAATTTTGCGAGTGCAGGTTGGCGTTCTGAAAGTTTCTGAAGTCAGAGTTTCAGACCGAATCAAAGTTGGCTAAGTACCCGTTGGGAATATTTTGGTTTTTTCTTGCCTCAGTATTTAACCGGATGTCAGAAAAAGTGAATAACTGTATTTCTTGTGGGAAACAGATACCTCATAGGGATTACCATACTTTGTGTATACCTTGTTTAGGGCCTGAGCACGACGTTGTTGGATGCCGCTCTTGTGCTAGATTTAACAAACGCACTATTAAGAGAAGGTTAGACTGTGCCAGGTTAGTTTTGGGAAGCGTTGTAATTATAAAATGCCGTCGGAGGCTCCGACGGCCGCTTCGGCCAAAAAGCGCAAGGACAAAGCAGCAAAGCCTAGAGTGGAAGAACCGACAGTCCCAGACGTCAGATCTTTAGAAGGCTCAGTGGAGCCGGAGGTTTTGCCAGGTGTTTCTTTGGAGTCTCAGGGAGAGACTTTACTGTTACAGGATGTATCCTCGCAGGAAGTAGGCCAGGCTGAGGGGGCTTCTCAGGTGGCTGTTCTTCCCTCTCTTCCTAAGGTGGTTAGAGCCTCCCCTTCTGTTTCCAAGGCTTCTTTGAGAGGCAGGCCAAGTTTAACTTCAGTGGGGGTTTCTCCTAGTGCTTCAGGGTCTTTGCCTAAGAAACATATGCTTAAAATGGCAGAGGATTTGATTACTATGATTAGAGGTTCTATGCCCCTCCTGATAAGAGGCCTAGGGTGGAACCTGAGTTTGAGAGTTTTGAGCAATGTTCGAGGCTTCTGAGTCTTGCTGAAGACTTGCAGGAGTATCCTCCTTATTCTGATTCTGATGTGGATGATTCTACTCCTTCAGCTTCTCCTCCTGAGGATTTTTCATTTTCAGAGACTCTGCATTCCATGAGGGAGCATTTTAAATGGGAAGGTCAAGATTTCTCTGATTCCAGGAAGAGGCTTAGGGAATTCTTGTTTTACCCCAGCATAGGCCTTTAGCTATACCTCCTGTTCTGAATGTGGTGGAAGATGTTTTTGCAGAGGCTTCCCTCAATCCTGATTCTTTGCCTCCTGCCCCAGTTAAACCGGATAGGTATTATAGGGTGCCTGAAGCTCATAAGTATCTTTTTAAGAGTCCTAGGGCAGACCCGGAAACTGTCTCTCAGGGGCCTAAAGGTGTGAAGGCCTCTGTTGTTAAAAATCCTGTTCCTCCTGATAAAGAGTCAAGGGCTTTGGATAGATGGGGAAAGAAAGTGTATACTTCTTCCACTTTAGCCATGAGGGTGTTGAATGGTCAGTTTCACATGTTAAAATATCAGAATTATCTCCTTTCACAATTGAAATCTAAGGTGGATGCTCTGGCAGAAGGTATTGAGTGTAAAGAGTTGCAGGATTTAGTTCATGTGTCTGAACAGGTGGGTAAACATTCCTTGCAATGTGGTTTTGATGCTGTGCAGGCCTCCTCGAGGGTGGCTGCCACTGGTTCTGTTCTTCGTAGGCATGCCTGGTTGAGAGATCAGAATTTAGCTGAGCATGTTAAAACAAGGATTTTGGATGCTCCTTTGCAGTCTGATGTGTTGTTTGGTTCGCCTGTGGAAGCAGTCTTAAAGAAAATGGAGGACAAGGCTAAGTCTATGCAAACTGTTAAGGATTTTTGCAGGTACAGCCTCCAAGTTTAGTAGAAATTGGCCTACTAAGGGATGGACTTATCCTGCTTATGATTCCCAGTCTAGGGGTAGGTCTAGACGTGGTAGGGGCAGAGCTCAAGGTTCTTTTAGGCCTAGGACAGGGAGTTCCCTGCTCAGACTTCTGGTGAGGGCAGGGGTCAGTCCTTTCGTAAGCAGACCCAATGACCTGCCTTTTCAGCTGCCAGTACATTCTCGCCTGGCAGCACCTTTGGGAGGAAGGCTGTCTCTTTTCAAAGAAAATTGGGATTTAATTACCCAAGACAGATGGGTTCTGGATATCATTCACCACGGTTACAGGTTTTATTTCCATACCATGCCTCCTTTCAAAGGCATGCCAGACATTCCTCCTCTACAAAGACAAGAGGCTCACAAGCAAATTTCTCTGTTGCTCCACATAGGGGCCATTCAGCCAGTTCCTGTGCCAGAAAGGGGCCTAGGATTTTATTCTCGCCTGTTCCTAGTACCGAAGAAGGGGAACACGTGGAGGCCAATTTTGGTTTTATCTATCCTCAACACTTATCTGGACATTCCCAAGTTCAAAATGTTGGCGTTACAACAGCTTTTACCTCTGCTGGGCAAGGATCACTGGATGGTAACTTTAGATCTCAAGGAAGCTTACCTTCATGTGCCTATAAGACTAAGTTGCAGGAAGTATCTGCGTTTCGAGCTGGAAATTCTCATTATCAGTTCTCTGCATTGCCCTTTGGCTTATCCACTGCCCAGAGTATTCACAAAGGTTCTGGCTCCAGTGATAGCTTACTTCAGGCTAAAAGGAATTCAAATCTATCCTTACTTGGACGACTGCCTGATTCTAGCTCAAGAAAAGGAAGACCTTCTACAGCATTTGGATTATGTCATAGCAGTGCTAAGATGCCTAGGGTATTCTGTGAGCGAAATAAAGTCCAGTCTAGTACCCTCTCAAGACATGTGCTTTCTGGGTGTGAGACTGAATACAGCAGCCCAGATGGCCTTTTAACCCCGGACAAACAAAAGAATCTTTCCAGTTACTTCCATCAACTATCTCTTCAGTCCGGGCTGACTGCAAGGACAGTCCTTCAAGCCTTAGGGTTCATGGCATCTTGTATTCTGGTGCTTTCCAATGCCAAACTGCATATGAGGAAGCTGCAATGGTATCTCAAAAATGTATGGACACAGCACTGCCAGGATTTGGACACTGTCATTCAAATAATACCTTGCATTCAAAAGGAATTTTTGTGGTGGGCTCAGGAATGTCACCTAAACAAGGGACTCTCTGTGACCCGGCCAGAGGCGAGTCAGATTCTAACGACAGATGCCTCAGACATTGCTTGGGGAGCTCATCTAAATGGAAAGTGGATACAAGACAAGTGGCCTGCCAGACTACAGCATCTACATATCAACATGAAAGAGATGTTAGCAGTCCAGTTTGCATTAATGGCTTTCAAGGAGTTACTTCTTCCAGGGCAGGTGTTGATTCTAACAGACAACACAACTGTCATGTGGTACATCAACAAACAAGGGGAACACATTCTTACCCATTGTGCAGGCAAGCAATGATTTTATGGGAGACTGCGCTCAGCTTGCAACTAACTCTTCAGGCAAGGTTTCTGCCGGAGCACAGAACTCCTTAGCAGATGTGTTAAGCAGACAAATCATGGATCCCCACAGTGGAAACTGGATCTTCATGTATTTCAAAAATTGACAGTGTCATGGGGAACTCCAGACATAGATCTGTTCGCTTCTCCACTAAACCACCAGCTGCCAAAGTTTTGCACAAAGAGGTTTCATCACACAGCTTGGAAAGTGGATGCTCTTTCTTTCAGTTGGAAAAATCTTCATGTGTATGCTTTTCCACCTCTGCCTCTTCTCCCAAAGGTGCTTCTAAAGGTCAGACAAGACAAGCCAAGGATGATTTTAATAGCTCCAGATTGGCCTCGGCAGCACTGGTACCCATTACTGAGGAGTCTGGTAAGGAAGCCTCCATGGCCTTTACCCTTGATTCCACACCTGTTGTCTCAGAGGGACGGTCACCTGCTCAATGTCAAGCTTCAATCTCTTCATCTAACAGCCTGGCATATTCTGTTTTGAAAGACAGCAGGTCTCAACTTCCTCAACAAGTTTTAAATGTGATTATGGAAGCCAGAAGACCTAGTACAAGGAAAGTGTACAGAAATATGCAAGAGATTTTTATTTTGGAGTGCAGCAAACAATTTGGAGATTTCTGAGCCTAATTTGAGTGTGGCTCTTCAATATCTTACTGAGTTATTGGACAAAGGTTTGTCTTTCTCTTCCATTAAGATTCATGCTGCAGCAATTTCAGCTCACTATGATTGTGACCCACCATTGTTTTCGCATCCTTTGTTCAAGCAATTTCTTAGAGGGTCAAAGAATATAAGACCACCACGTAGAGCTCCTACTCCTGCTTGGGATCTCAATTTTGTGTTGGAGAAACTTACTCTACAACCTTTTGAGCCTCATGGCTACTGCTGAATTGAAATATTTGTCATGGAAGACTGCTTTTTGTTGGCCATTACTTCTGCAAGAAGGGTTTCTGAGTTGCAGGCCCTTATGGCGGTAGAGCCTTTTTGATTTTTCATAAGGATAGGGTATCTTTACGTACTAATCCTTCCTTTATGCCTAAGGTGGTTTCTAGTGTGGCTTTAAACCAAACTATTCATTTGCCTACTTTTATGCAGATCCCCAAAATAAAGGGGAAAAGATTTTGCACACTTTAGATGTACACAGGCAATTGCGTTATTATTTGAGCAGGACTAAGGATTTTAGGCAGTCTCAGCAGTTGTTTGTTTCTTTTGCTTTGGGTTATGAGGGCAAGCCTGTGTCAAAACAAACTATTTCTAGGTGGATTGGGTTTTGCATTGCATTTTGTTATTCCCATCATGGCAAGGAGATTCCAGCTGGAATTAGGCCTCATTCCACTAGGGCTACTGCCACTTCTACAGCATTTCTAAGGGGTGGCCACTAAGGATATTTTGGAGGCAGCTACTTGGAGTTCAGTGCATACTTTCTCTAAGCATTATCACCTTCCTCTCTACTCTAAGTCTAGGGCTGGTTTTGCCACAGCTATTTTGCAAGGCATGTTGTCAGTTCCTGCTTCCTTATGATTTGCCAGCCTCCCTTACCTCTGCTTTGGGATTCTACCCAATAGTTAGGACTGCAGCAATGTGGAATGAAGAACATAGTACAGTTTTGTACCTACCATAAATGTAGATGTTCGAGGATCCACATTGCTGCAGTCCAATTTACCCTCCCTCCTTCCCCTCTGTGTTTAAGGGTGGTTGTGTAGGTGAGGTTATATTCTGGTAATTTTGTATATCTTGTACATATTTTTGGTGCAGGTATGTTTGGAATTTTTGGTTTTGGCCTTAGCTTTTCAGGGTCTTCTGACATCTGGGGCAAGAAAAGACTGAGGATATGACGTCGGTCATGCGCATTAGTACCCTGATGTACTGACGTCAATCTAATGCGCCCTGACCGACGTCAGCCATATACTTTGGTATTCGGGCCGACTGGACAGCGGACTACCCAATAGTTAGGACTGCAGCAATGTGGATCCTCGAACATCTACATTTATGGTAGGTACAAAACTGTACTTTTCTGATATCACTTAAATGTTCACCGACCCTTAATTTAAAGGGTCGGGAAGTCTGTCCCACATAAAATGCCCAACAACTACATTGGGCTAAATAACCCAACTGGTACTGCAGTTAGCAAAAAAGGAAACATTATAGACATGTGGAGAATTATGAGAAGTAAAACTTTCTGACTTGAGCACCCTCTGACAGTATGAGCAGTGCCCACATGGATGACAACCCAGCAAAAGTTGCCCAGTTACCTTAGTTTGAGCGGGGGATTAGGAAAATGATTGTACACCCTTTTATAATGACTGAATAAGGATCCCAATGACTACCCCTTCCGAAAGGAATAAGAACACAGATTCTTAATGTAATTGTTTAATGTATTATCTGACTGTAACAAGTACCAATGTCTTTGAATGATATTCATGAAACTCCTAGTGTTTCTGCCATAAGTAGTGACCAATTTTGCACAAGATGTTGTCAATTTTTGCCGTACCCTTAACTTAAGATTGTTTTTTCACAACTTGGAAGGGGCAAAGGCAGATCAATCTGGCCTTGGAACTTTTCGATTTAGACAGTCACAGTTCAAGCCACCAGTGTCACCCATTGTACAGTCTTTTCAAAATGAGGTTCTCAAAGATTTACATCTGAATTTGAGCAAATATAATATGATTAAGGATAATCTTAACATGAAAGGTCATGCATTGAACATTTTATTAAGAATCATGACATTGCCATTTTGCCGGCGGACAAGGGCGGGGCAGTGGTGGTTCAGAATTGGGTGGATTATGAGGCAGAGGCAGAGGAAAACTATCTAATGAATTTCATTATAAGGCAATGTCTATTGACCCAACTATTAAGTTCAAACAAGACATTGATAAATTTTTGGCTCTAGCAGAAGAGGAGGGTATCGTTACTCATGATACCTGTTATCTCCTCAAGATAAATCACCCTAGACAACAATACATTTACTTTTTGCATAAGATCCATAAGGATCCAAGTAGACCGCCTGGTCGACCAATTGTCTCTGGCAGAGGCTCCTTGACTGGGCCCTTGTCGGAATTTCTTACACAATATATTAAACCTTTGCTACCCTTGATACGGGTGAGGATACAGGACACCACATAGTTTCTTGCCATCATATCAGATATGCAACTGGAACTGGACTGGCTCTTATGTACTTTGGATGTCACCTCCTTGTATACTAGTATCCCCCATTGGGCAGGACTCACTGCTTTGCAATATTGGCTTGATCGGGCAAATATGTACAAACCGGGTTTTAACACTCTTCTGGTTTGTATGGCTGAATTGGTACTCACCCACAATGTCTTTTATTTCAAAGATAATTGTTTCTGGCAGATCCAAGGTACTGCTATGGGGGCCTCTTTTGCCCCTATATATGTGGACCTGTTTATGGCTTACGTGGGGGAGCAATTGATTTATGATTTTAACCATAATATCTTTATGAATTAATTAGATATTTGTAAGAGATATCTTGATGACTGTTGGTTGGTGTGGAGAGCGGATGAGCCATTTCTTTTTCAATTTTTGGAATATTTGGATTCCAATAAGTGGGGTGTGGAATTTAAGTCAACTTATAATAGATCAAAAATCACTTTCCTGGATGTGTCGATTTAGAGAACTGAATCAGACACTTTGGAGAGTGAGGTTTTTAGAAAGTTTACTCAGTTCAACACCCTACTTCATGCTACAGGCTTCCACCCAAATCGCAATTTCTTCGTATCAGGAGAATTTGCTCTGATTCCTCCACGTATGCCTACCATTGACAGGAATTAACAGCCAGATTTAAGAATAGGGGATATCAACCAGGTGACATTACTAGAGCCAGTCGGTTTGCAAATCAACAAGATAGGTTACAGTTGTTTTCATACCATCCTAAGTGTACAGACCAACCTCAGGAGCCTAGATTGGTCACTACTTATGGTAGAAACACTAGGAGTTTCATGAATTGTCATTCAAAGACATTGGTACTTGTTACAGTCAGATAATGCATTAAACAATTACATTAAGGATCAGTGTTCTTATTCCTTTCGGAAGGGGCAGTCATTGGGATCCTTATTAAGCCATTATAAAAGGGTGTACATTCATTTTCCTAACCCCCCCCCCCGCTCAAACTACAGTAACTGGGCAACTTTTGCTGGGTTGTCATCCGTGTGGGCACTGCTCATATTGTCCGAGGGTGCTCAAGTCAGATAGTTTTACTATTCGTAGTTCTCCACATGTCTATAATGTTTCCTTTTTTGCTAATTGCAGTACCAGTTGGGTTATTTATTTAGCCCAATGTAATTGTTGGGCATTTTATGTGGGACAGACTTCCCGACCCATTAAATTAAGGGTCGGTGAACATTTAAGTGATATCAGAAACAAAAAAGTTTCGAGTTCCTTATATAAACACATACTCAAACATCCCACAGGGATTTTTAGCTTTGTGGTCATTGACCGTATCAGGTTTAAGAGCAATGAGGTTAATTTATTACATGAATTAACGAATAAAGAAAAAATGTAGATTGCTAAATTGGGAGCTCTGTTCTCACCTGGGTTGAATGACCAATTTTGAATGATTTTGCAATGGATCATCATTTATATATTTACTATTGGATTCCTGTACACACAGATATTTTGTGATGTCTGATTATTTTGTTGTATATTGTTTTTATTATTTAGTTTTGTAATATATTTTTTTATCCATTAGAGGGCGCTATTACATTGCATATAAATGCATGTGAATGAATAGTCTTCATTTGATTTTTTTGTGGTGTGGTTGCGGAAGAAGTCTTTTGCCAAAACCGGTATGACCCCACCGGGCTAATTTTTTGCTCAGTCCTCATGGAATAAAGTATTCCTTTGCCAGAAGCCTACACTGGAAAAGCTGTGTGCTGGCAAATGCTTTAAACTCCCAACTTGCCAGGCTCCATCTCCCTTGCTCACAATCCTCAATTGACCCCTCAGATCTAGTTTGCCACCATTCTTAGCTGCAGCTTGATCTGGCTGTGCTTCAGTGTATCATTTTGGAATAGCTTTGGTGGAGAAATTTCTTATTCTTTGTACTAGGGTAGTGTAGTGTGCTTTAGTAGGTGGATAGGTAGTTGGGTAGATTTGTTAAGGTGTGTTAAAGTTTGTATTGGGCTTCTCGCCTTTTCTTGCATATAGCTTTCTGACTTTTTTCTGGGTCTTTGTTTTAGATTAATGTAAGCTTGTTTTATTTTTTCTTGTTGTACTGGTTAGCTAGGACAGGTTTAGTTATGGATAAAGGTTTTAAAAAATGTGTCACCTGCGGGCATAAATTACCTTCACAGGGTGCACACAATAAATGTGTGTATTGTTTGTGAGTTGCCCATCTGGACTCTGTGTTCTATTAGTGAGGGATTTGAGTACAGGGCAGTCATTGAGGAATGGACCAAGTTAGTCCTTGAGGGTCTTTTCCCACTGGCCCTTCATCTGCCTCTTCTGCTTCCTTGGCCCTTAAACTCGAGTCTGGCAAGCATCTCTCCTACTTTCTCTGGACTCCCAAGACTTCCGGGGAGGGGCAGAAAACGTCCTCCTCTCTTCCGTTCCAGGTCCATCTTCTTTGGCTTTGCCAGGCCTGAAGGTCCCATGACCTTCAGGTGCCTCAGCAGCCTTGGTGCCGGCTTCAACTCATCTGAGCAGATAGCCCTCTGTGCCGAATGCTAACAAGGCTATGTCACTGGCTACAAATCTTCCTAACCTATTCACGCTATCCACCGTGCTGGAGCTGTCACCAAGGCTTCATCCTCTTAATCCCAGTTCCAAGTCTCCCCAGCTCAGATTTGGCAGATGGGCTCTTCGTCATCTGAGGGACCCCCCCCAAGCCACTTTTGATGACTTCTTCCACCCGGTCATCGAGGTCATTGGGCAGCATCAAAGCTTCTGATTTGGAGCAGCTGATGAGGTCTTTTTTTTGCAGACTGTGATGCAATTATCCTTATCCCGTTTACCTTAGACTGCATTTGTCTTGCTTCCACTCAGCCCTTTTGGATCCCGAAGTCATCGGGCCTGGCTGCATTCCCACCCTTGGTGTCAGACCCAATTGCTTTGGCCATCTTAGGTTTTGACTCCCTTCTTGGTTTCATCGACACCAACTACTTCAGGGCAGCCTGGCCCTTGGTGCTGTGATGTTGAGGCTAGGGTTTCCAGGTTGGAGTCGACGGTCCGTGCTTCGGGTTTGTCCTTACCACCTGGAGCTAAAGCATTCATCTGCTCTGCTCCAGTCTCCACATTGGAGTGAGGTGTAGCTCCGCTGGTCTCAGGTGCATCTCCAGTATCTGTGGGTACTGGTACCCACTGTTCCGGGAGGCCAATTTTTGCTTCTTACTTTAATCTTGTGGAAAGGATATCCCTACTAAAGAGATGAGTTGGGCTTCCCCAGCCATTGTTCCATCCCCTTTCTCATCTGGACCTGTAACCAGTCACCAGCCTGCTGCTGGACAGCCCGTGCTATGGAGCTTCCTGTCTCATTTCCCCTTTCCTCCAATATCACCAGACTGGGAGGTTTCAGAGAAGAGACGCAGTGTAAGAGATGACATCTCGATGCCCCAGAGGACTGTCTCACTGAGGACACTGACCTTGAGGAAGGAAAGGGGTTCTCTAAGTGTCTGTGGGATGATGCCACTTTTGAAGATCTTTTGGATCTTCTTTGCCACCACAGAGGCTGGAAAACTGAAGCCCCCTCTCTGGTGGAGTAAGTATTTTTGGAGGCCTTCAGTGTGGGCTCATCCATGCTATGGGTGGTCCCCCCCCTCCAGAAGTGCTTATAGACTTGGTGTCTTGGAAGGAGTGGAAGGAACCTGACATGGTGGGGCTCATTCCTAAGCAGCTTGATAAAATTCTTGATCCCAGCAAGGACTGACCACATTGGAGTAAGGGTCTGGCCATGGATGAGGTTGTGATTGAAGCCACTAAAAAGGAGATCTCTGGGTTGAGCTATTGTGTCCTTCCACCAAATAGAGAATCTTGGGCTTTGAACCATTTAGGGAAGCACTTGTATGCTTCAGCCACATTTGCTTTGAGGGCACGTAATTATTTATCACCCTTGACTAGATGTCAGTGAGATCTTGTGTCTGAAGTGTCAAGGAATGTTAAGATGCAGCAGTCTACAGAGCTTTAAAAGACATTGGAGACTCAATTGTCTACACTGCTATCAATTGCCATTGTTTCAATGAGGCTTATTTGTAGTGCAACCCATGGACAGTCCCGACCGGTTGACTCTGGCATTGCTGTGTGCTGATGCGGTTATGTAACTTTTTGTAGAGTGCTTCAAGCATCCATTATTAACACTTAGTTTGAAGGCTGTTGCTTGTTTGAACCAAAAATGAAGGGTATTGTTAACTCGGAGCGAGAAAGAAGGAAAGACATCTGCCATAGGAGGGCATTTTGCTATCTCTCAGTGAGCCTTTTAGAGGAATCAGAATGGGGGCAAATGTATAATTTTAGAAAGTTGCAGTAATCTTCTCAGGATGCTTCATAGGGTTCCTCCTGAGACCAGGAGGGAACCATAATGGACACCACCCATGGGGCAAGGATGGCCTGCCAAATCAGGGTTTCCCTGGAGCCTTCTCCCATGGGCCCTCTTAGTGACCCTGAAGGGTTACCTGACAGTCCTGCTCTGGAGGTAGTCGGGGGTCGCTTGGCTCTTCATCCGGAAGCTTTGGAGGCCATCAGTTCAAGTGTATGGATGTTAAGAGTCCTAACCAAAAGGTTATACTGTTCCCTTTCTTAGAAGTTCCAAGGTTTCATTACAAACATCTCCAAGACATTCTACCCATCAAATTCTACAATCCACATTAGAGATTCACAAGCTGCTGGCAAACTGACTCATTCAAGAGGTCTTACCAGACCAACAAGGATATGGGGTCTACTCAAGGTTCTTTTTTGGTAATATAGAAGAACAAGGACCTCAGTCCTGTTCTGGATTTAAGCAAATTGAATTCTTTTGCGAAACAGACCAAGTTTCGGATGGTCATGATAGAGTCCATTTTGCCTCTGCTGAAGGAGGACAATTGGATGGACTCAATAGACTTCAAGGATGCTTACCATCATATAAAGATAAAGAGGCACTCCAGGAGGTTTCTGTGCATTCAGCTAGGGGCCAGTCACTACCAATTCATGACCTTGCCGTTCCACAGCCCCTTTGGTGTTCACCAGATGCATGGCAGTGGTTGCAACCTAGCTCTGGCTGCAGTTTTCCGGTCTTCCCTTACTTGGACGGTTGAATCCTTACCACCCCCACAACAGCGTTACTGATCATGGCCAGAACACCTTACTCCAGGTTATGTGACCGCTTAGGCATTACTGTCAATTATCTAAAGTTGAGCATACAACCTGTTCTGACATTAGAATTCATAGGTTGCCACTTGGATACAGTCAGTCAAATTGTTGTGCTACCAAGCTCCAGAGTGATCAGCCTTCAATCTCAATCACTGTTGTTTCTTGTGCTTTCGAAGCCTCCAGCTCTTGCATTCTTGAAACTCAAAGGCCACATGGCAGCTTCTGTAGGGTTGGTCCCTCTATTCAGGTGTCATATAAGGGCTCTGCAATGGACCCTCCTGATACAGTGGTCACTCTTGACAGTGGAATTTTTGTTAAGAATGTCAAAAGTCTGTAACAATCAAATCCAGTATGATTACAGTCTCTCTTGGTGACCAACAGGAGACTGTTGATCTTTCCCTTCCATCAGCTGCAGTCACCATAGGCATCTTCTTTCTTGGTTGAGGGGTGCATTTAGAGGGGTTTGATGGTTCAAGGGTCCTGATCTTCTGCATAGGCCTACATCTACCTCATTTTTCTCGAGGCGAGGAGTCTCCTCCTGGCATTGTCGGCTTTTTAGGATGTTCTTCCCAGAGGTGTAACTTCAGTAGAGACAAACAATATGTCTGTTGTCTGGTCAAGCAGAGGGAAATGTGTTCCTATCATCTTTGTTGAGAGGCCTTGAGCATTTGGCATTGGGCAATTTCATCTTAACTGTTTCATGTTGCAACATACATCCCAGGGAGGTTCAATACTGTGGCTGACAGCCTTATCAGAAACATGAGTGGTCTCTAAATCTTGAGAGTTGTTGCTCTGATTTTCTGGTGCTAGGGCACTCTGTGTTGCGAGTTTGCCTTCTCATCCAACTTCAAGTGCAACAGTTAATATACATTAGTTCCCCCCTCCAGAACAGGATATTCCCCTGGCTGTTCTCAAGATTTCTAAGGCTTTTCTTAATGGTACCTTTTTGTTTCATCCCTCAGTTCAAGATCCCGTACCTGTTTGGGATTTACCATTTGTTTTGTAACTCCTTGCATGCCTTCCTTTCAAACCTTAGCCCATATCAGACTTGAAGTAGTTGTCTTGGAAAACCTTATTTTTGGTGGCTGACAATGAGGGCTTCGGTACTACAAGCTCTTGACTCCTGTCCTTATTAGGTTTTCCACAAAGATAGGGTTTCTCTCTGCACAATTTAAAATGGCTTTGGAAAATAATCTCAGTAGTTCCTTTCACCTTCCTGAAAATTTTCCCAATTTCTCCAACAAATGTGAATACAATCTGCATTGTTTGGCTGTGCATAGGCAATTGAGATTTTATTTGGACCGACCCAAGGCATTTAGAAAATCCAGTCAATTATTTATTTTCTTTTCAAAATCTAGGTTGGGCATACCTGTGTCTAAAGTGACATTATCCAAGTGGCTATCAGACTGCATCTCTTTTCATATGTACCTTGAGAGGCTTACTTCTCTAGCTTTCTTTTCCAAATTTCCCTGGATGCCTTTTGTGCACTGGCTACCTGGATGGGTCACTATACCTTTATTTCCCATTACAAACTGAATATTCAGTCAAGATCCAGGGCTTCATTTTGCTCTGCTTTGTTGAGGAATATCCTTGCTTAGTTCCTCCAAGGATTTTTACAATGGACGATATCCTTTCCTTTCCTTAAGAGTCCCGTGCCCTCCTTTTGTTTTGGGAGCTTTATAACCTAGAGATAGTTTTAGATAGGATAAACTTGATCTGAGGGGTCAGTTGAAGAGTGGCGGATTGTCACTAAGGGAGGTGGGAGCCTGGCGAGTTGAAAGTTTGAAGGATTTGGCCAGTGTGTGATCCTATAACACACAGGTTGAACAAGACAGAGACAGACAACACAGATTTGTCATTATTGTAATAACTTTTGTATTCATATAATGTATTTAAAGTGGATGTGTGTGTGTGTTATATACTTTTGATATGTGTGTCTGTGTGACAGATATATAGATATATATGTATATATAGATATATATAGATATATATGTATGTGTGTATATATGTGTGTGTATATATATATATATATATATATATATATATATATATATATATATAGATGTATATATATATATATAGATATATATATATATATATATATATATATATATATATATATATATATATATATAGAGAGAGAGAGAGAGAGAGATAGAGATATAGATATATAGCAAAAGATATATAGATATATATAGATATAGATACAGATATATATATATATATATATATATATATATATATATATATATATTGCTGGAACCTGTGTTCTGAGAGACTGCCTTACATATCTGCAGTTATACAGAGCTGAGTATATATTTTTTTGGTTACAGAGATTAATTGTTGTTTAGATCTATGTTGAAACTTGTCTCACTGTTCTGAGAGACTGATAGGCAAATATACAGAGCTGAGAATATTTTTTTGGTTTTAAAGTTTGTACTGTTTGTTTTTGCTTAGATCTCTGTTGAAACTGTTTTGTCCCACCCACCCTCCCCATTTTTGGTTTGTAGTTTAAATTTGGTGGTTTTTGCAGTTGCCCGCCCCACTGTAGAGTTGATGTGGGACACTTCCCCGTCCCATCTCTTTACCATATTCTACCTAATAAACTCTTTCTGCACTTGCTTTTAGTCCTTTTTAATTTAATTGCATTTTTAAACTGTGTTTGGTCTAATATTGCTGCATACTCAGGTGTGCTAGCTTGCACTGCATGTGAATTGTTTTTTACTACTGTTTTTGCTACTTTTCTGTAAAAAAAAAAAAAAAGCCTGTATTTGCACTTGTTTCTGTCCTGTAACGCATCTAGTGCAGATACAGATACTTAAATTTGCTTGTTCATGCTCAGCACTTGTTCAGAACTTGTAAGCACTAAATAAGCTACTAATTACTGTAACACTCTATCTTCCTCATTACCTAGAGGAAAACAGTTTTTGTACTTACTTTTCTTACTTGCTTAGAGAAAAACAGCTCTTGTACTCACTTTCCTCACTTATCTAGAGGAAAAACCCTGCAACTCTCTTTTTGCGTGGTCTTGCGCACAGAGCAGTGTCGGGCAGCGCCGGTTAGCTGGGGTATACTATTCCCGGCCCCACAAAATCTGCACTGTAAATTTTCCCTTAGAACTAGGCAAGCCTCAACTCAAGTGCTTCAGATCAGCTGCTCTTATTGCAGCACTTGCAAAACAGAAATCAGCACTTGTCCTAATCTCCTAGACAGCACTGTTATAATATAGCATAAGACCCTCGATCATCCGCAGGACTTAAGTTCAATTTACTCTTCAAAGCATGTCCAGAGGTCAGCTTCAGGTGTACTCTCCAGTTCATCTGGTGGAATTGGGCATCCTGAGGCAGTGTCACAACTGCCACATGTATACAGACAGCCCTCTCCTCTTACCTCTAGACACAAATACTTGTGAGAGATGCAAATACACGGCAAAACTATGCATAA
>NC_056732.1:238497663-238567120 GCF_019279795.1 Protopterus annectens | reverse complement strand
GAACCTAAAGGAGGAACAGCGAAAAACCCTCACAGCTGTAGAAGTGAAATTTCTGCCTCCACAATTTTCTTTTAACAAGATGCAAAGGAGCCTTTGTTGTATATGATTGTGATGGGTGCCACAGCCAAGTCACCAGAGGAACCCAGGAAAGGCCAGCAGTGAACTACCTACCTACCAAAGCAACTGCCATTCCATATGTAGAAGTATCTGCTACTGTCTAGGTGATTGCAGTCAGCCCTAGGATGGATAGCAGTGATCCTCAAGAGTTCCCTGGCTGCTCCTGCAGGAACATGATCATTGACCATTGCTGGTGGTGAAAAACATGTGGGGTAGAGGCATAATATCCAGAAGTTACAGAATCTCATTCTTAAGCATATCTCCACCACCAAAGTCTCTACCAGGAAAGAAACAAACTCCAGCAAAGCAATCCAAGAGATCCCAACAGACCACGATGGTCAAGGCTTATACTCAGGATTATTTTTTATGTGAAAGAAGACAACAGACCTCAGGCCCATACTTGAACTCAGCCTAAAATCACTGTGTAGCAAAAATGAAATCCATAATAGTCTTTGTGTAAACTATATCTCCCTGCTTATCTCCAGGAAGCTGATGTGCCATAAGGACTTTTCAGTATGCCTGCTTTACATAACAGAATCATACATCAGTCCAGGAGGTTTCCTGTACATCATGGTAGCAGGCAGTCACTTCTATCTCAGAAGCCTATCTTTCAACCCCATCATAGCCCCCAGGGTATTCACCAAGTATGTGGCAGCAGTGACAACTCACTAGTGACAGTCAGTCTGATACAGAGGATAAGTGCCTTAAAGTGCAAGGGTATGTAGCATCTGTAATTCATATGGTACCACACACTTACCTGCAGTGATTGCTTTGGTAACCATGGAAATAACGCAGCCAGACACTGTCCTTTTGCATACCTACTGCAAACTGATGCAAGAAGAGACCAGTGGTGACTACATACACCCAGCTTAAACAGAAACTACCCCTTCATGTTACTGCAACCCACCTCCATAGTTAACCATGGCTGGAGGAGGCATTTCCAGCACAAGGCTTTTGATTCCCTTAGGAGTCTCAAATCCAGATCATTGTGCTGGAGCCCATTACAGTATTAATCACCTTGCAAACCTTCCAGGACTATATACTACAGGGTTCACTGATAAGCCATATAAACAAGGGGTTTACCCACTCCTTCCCTTTTTGTGGGAAAGCCATTGAACTCTCGTAATGGGCCATTGCCTGCAGTCTGTTCCCACAGTGCAGTGCACATTCCAGAAGAGACTTCGACCATGGAAGACAGGCAAAACATGAGGTGTTGCTTCCTCATGAGAGGCCAGTGGGGCAGACTATAGCCAACAGAAAGTTCTGCATATGGGGTCGACTGGTGATAGACCTGCTTCCCTTCCTATCAAACATGAAATGTCACTATTTCTGTCTTATTCCAGCCTGTGACAAGAAGGCAAAAGATGCCCTGATGGAGATCTGGCCTCAGGATCTCCTTTATGCCTTCTGCCAGTAGCTTTCATAACCAAGACTATCCCAAATGTGAAAAGGCTGTATCACCTAAGATAGCCACACATACATTAAAAGAAAATAAAACAAAACTCATTACTTTTTTCTTTTTTACATACATATATTTTCTTTCTTTATAGCAATGGTCATTTAGTCCAACATTAAATGAATTGCTCAATTCCTGCCTTCTCTTAAACCTCACTCCTCCCTCTGAGCATTATTCTGTATGTATCGTTCCCACAAATTCCATTTATTTCCATATAATTTGCTCTTTCCCTTTTCTAACGATCCCACCTCCATTTCTTTTCTCCCATTTGCAATGTTCAGTACATGAATTACACTTGATTTATGTTTTACTATTTTCCAGTAATTGCTTCTTTTTTTGGCAGACAATAGAATTTAATTTAATAAGGCTTTATTATTTTGTTTGTGTGAGGATCCTCATTGTTTGTTCTCATACCCTCCCAGTGTCCTCCTTGCGTAGGCTGTCCCTTCATCCAACCTCAGGTGTCAGAGTTCCCTGTATATACTTATATATTACTAATTAACATTGTTGTTTCTCAACCATACAAGAAGTGTGTTGACAGTGTTGTGGCAAATTGTGCCTGGCTTAAAGGCCAGGTGTACTAATAGAATTCATTGTGATGTGCCATCTGAGGCACATTCCCTGAATGCACAGCCGCTGAATGTTTGGGGAAAGTCACTAAAACATTTTTTCAGGTGGGCAAGCCCTCTGCAGCCCCTCACATGCGAGTCTTTGCCTCCACCAACCTCCTTACTTATATTTACTAGCTCAGCAGTCACACAACATTGAGAAAAGAGAAAGCACCTGTTAAGGATGAAAAATAGCTTGCACAACTATGATCTCAAAGTTGAGTGAAAACAGTGTTAAAGCATTCTGGGAGCTGTGGCTTTGGGGAGCCTGCCTCAGGTACTGTGTTTACTGGGGTCTGTATCTGAAAAGATGTAGCTGTTCCATGCTAGTATACTCAGGCATGTGCCAACACCTGTAGTGGTCACTTGTTCCTCCAGGTTGAGGACCATCTAAGAAAAAATTGCCAGGCTTTGATTGTTGGTGAGAAACTCAGCTGGTGATCACATGGAAGGGTCCCATCGTAGAGAAATAGATGAGGTAAGAATTTGTCCATTATTCACACTGGGTACTACCTGATTAACTGGAGTAAGACTTATTTCATTCAAGTAGTACTGCAGTGTCCTTTGATTTCATTTTGAGCTGTACTTTTTCACTTGATCCCTTTATTAACTTCTGCTAATTTTTCTTAGTATTTTTCCTCCCAATGATTAAGTCAGCAGTAAAGAATCACTTCTTAAGTTGTGTGCCACTAATATCTGCTGCGGCATCCATTTTTGGAGAGGGATAACATAATTTTACATAAATTATTCTTCACAGGTAGGCTTTTGTAGCTGGTATAAAATCCATTAGTATATCCTTAAGGTATATGTGGTTGTATATTAATTAATTGTTAAGATGACCAAGCAGTCCTCTAAATTAATTTAACTTTGTCTGTTTTTGGCTGCACACAATTTTATTTCAGTTAATTCAGACCTAAGCTGAGGCTCTTTACAGAAGATTTAAAACAGAGTAACAGTAAAATAATGTAAAACTCACAGGACGGCTTCCTCAGCCATTTCATTTGGATAACTTCTGCTAGAGTTAGCTTGAGAAGTTTGAACTGCAGTAGATCAGGTTTGGAACCTTGAAGAACCCCACAATGAAATGTGTGGCTCAGAAAAAATTAATTTCAGAAACTGTCCCGAGGGGTGAGATTCAGACAGTTAAGTACTCTGGAAAACAAACTGCAGTGTATCTGCAGATGCTTCAAGAAAATACTGTAGTCTGGAGTAACTGCAACCAAAAGATCAGGGTGAATGAAACTAGAACAGTACTGATCTTTGGCAACTAGGTTCATTGAGTACCTTGGTGAGAGCAGACTCACTGCAGTGCTCTTTCCTGAAACCAGTTTAGTGAGGGTCTGAGGGAGGCATAACAAGTTTAAGTAGGACTCAGACTGTGCTTCAGACACTTTCTTTTTAACCCTTCTAGCGAATTTAATATAGTTAGAATGGTCGTTTTTTTTTTTTCATTCTAGACACTTTCAGAGATGGTTTGCTAACAAAGTAGTAACTAAAGTAATTTCTTCATTTTGTGGAAAGACTTGTATTTTTACTGCGGACCTTGTAGTCCTAGGAAAAGTTTAGCCCAGTGCATTCAAGCAAAAAAGGTAATCAACCTGTTTGGACAAGAGCTTGTTGGATATTTTTCACTGACTGTGCAACTGTTGCTTTATTATCTTTGTCTTAGAAATGGCTGGTTGAGTTGGGGCATCTGACCTGTGTGTGTGTCTGTCTGTCTGTCTGTGCCTTGATGGTACTACCTGATGCAAAAAGTCTTCCTTTTTAAACAAAACTCCCTTCTTATTAGTTACAGTACATTAAACTATTCACACATCATTGTAATTGAATCAAGTCAAAAGATTAAACCATCAATTCCATGCTATGACAATAGTCAGGATACTCCCACTATAGCTTTCTTCTTGAAATCTAGTTGCTGTTTTAGTGTTGTATGCAGAAGTGTCAAGATTTGCATCTTATCATTTATTTTTGCTCCCGAACCTCTCTTCAGTAGCATCCAGCTATATTCCCCATCTGCTCCTTTGTTTATCTCTTGATGTTCTTCGTGTTTTACTGTTGCAGTCATTACATTTTGGTTATCCTGCTTGCAGGTTGCCCTCAGTCAGCCTGAATTCCAAAGTCTTGGGTCCTGCGTCGGGTGCTGTCGCCACTTCCCTGACGTCAGGATGTTGGGTATAAAAGATGCAGCCAACGCCATTTTATTCAGTCTTTCTTGCCGCGCGGTGCCCGAAGCAGAAGCAGTTCGCAAGTGCCGGTCGGCCGTCTCCTGAGATTTTCGTGTTCGAATTTCAGATCCGAAGTCTACATTAAAAGCTAAGTACCCCGTTGGGGAAACTTTTTTTCTTGCTCCAGACTGATGTCAGAAAAAGTTAATAATTGTATTTCTTGTGGGAAGCAAATACTTCATAAGGACTTTCATTCTTACTGTATTCCTTGCCTAGGCCCTGACCACGACATTGCTAGTTGTCGGTTTTGTGCTAGATTTAACCAACGCACAATTAAGTGTCGGTGCAATTTTGCATTAAGCTGTTTTGGGCGAAGATTTAATTATACAGTGTCGTCGGATAGCCATCTGACTACCGGAGTTCACAAAAAAATACAGGCAACCAAGGTCCAAAACCGACAACGAAGCTTCTCCTAAGCAAGTCACCAGTTCGCCGGTTCTCAGTGAGGCACTTTCGCAGCCCCTGATGCCCGCTACTTTAGAGTCGCAGGCCGCTACCGACTCCCACGTGGAGTGGGCCAGGCCGCTGGAAAATCAAGGTATTGGAGCCTCGGAGATTATTCCCTCAGATGGGTCCGGAGCTGCTGTGCAGGCATCAGCTTCTGAGGGTGTATTCAGACCTAAACAATTGTATATTAAACCGACTTCAAGCACCTTTAAAGGCAAAGAAACAAGTTCACCAGTCACAAGGACAGGCCTCCATGCCCAAAAAACAGATGCTCAAAATGGCCGAAGACTTAATTACCTTGATCAGGGGTTCCCATCCCCCTCCTGATAAGAGGCCTAGGCAAGAGACAGACTATGAATCTTCAGATCAGGTTTCCATTTCTTCTGATCAGGAATATTCTCTTCCCCCTATGAGGATTCTGATGCTGAAGAATCAATTCCTTCAGCTTCTCCTCCTGAGGACTACTCTTTTGAGGAAACATTGCATACCATGAGGGAGCACTTCCACTGGGAGAGCCAAGATTTTTCAGAATCTAAGAAAAGGCTCAGAGGCTTCCTTTTACTACCTCAATGCAGGTCTCTAGCTATTCAACCTGTGTTGGACATTGTAGATGATGTGTTCTCTGAGTCTAGTCTGACCCCTGACTCTTTACCTCCAGCTCCTGTTAAGCCGGACAGATACTACAAGGTTCCTGACTCTCATAAATTCCTTTTCAAAAACCCTACTGCAGGCACCTGACATCTGGGGCAAGAAAAACTGAATAAAATGGTGTTGGCTGCATCTTTTATACTCCTGACGACCTGACGTCAGGGAAGAGGCAACAGCAACCGACACAGGACCCAAGACTTTGGAATTCAGGCCGACTGAGGGCAACCTGCAAGCAGGATAAACCAAATGTAATGACTGCAACAGTGAATACACTCGAACATGTACATTTATGGTAAGTGTACACAACTGTACTTTTCTCAGCTCCTTAGGAGGGCAGGAAGGCTGGCCAATTCCTGACATAACCCCTCAGGTGATTCATCTCTCAAGAGGGAGAGTGTGGCCCTGGGTAGCCTATGACCTCTTAAGACTGCCATTCCCACTTCAAGACAGACAGCAGCTTGAGTGGTAGGCATCATGTGTGGCTATGAGTAGAGATTTTTAGGTACCCAGGGAAGGGGAAACCAAAACTGAAAAAAATTAATATATCGTCGATATCACCAAAACATCAACCTATTGACACCCCCAGATACCAAATGAATGGTAGCCTGCTTTACAATCAAGAAAGCACACCTGAACCTCTTGGGGTCTGCTCGGGTTGTAAACAGAACCCCAGTCCCCCCCCCCTAGAATGGGCAAGCTGACATAAGCCACTTACTCCTGGTCCCCCACTCCCTTGTGCTACCAGCATCTGAGCCACTGATCAAACTCTGTGTGGGTCATAGTCAGGACCCCTCTTCACCTTTTAGCTAGGCCTACTTGCTATAATATCTTAATCATCGTATGTATACTTTTATCCTGAAATTTAGGCAGTACCATGCATTAAACACATCACTGTCCATATGAGTATCCGTGAATTTTTAAATGAAATTAAAATAATTTTCAGTTAATCACGTAGATGCATTCCTTTAATAAACTACTTAGTCCCAATGTTCAGATAATGCTGATACCCTTCATCATTCTCAAATTCTTCCCATACTCCTCATACCTTCAGTGCCAGTTACTCCATTCATTACCGTTGGCACCTTATAGTCAAAGATACTTTTATTCATTTGTCTTGTTTGCAACCTCTTCTATCAGATTACAGACAAATTAACACACAAAATGAAAAGACCTTCAGCTAAATTAGTTTAATACTTAAATGTTGATTCTCAACACTATAATTAGTGCTTCCCAACAGCTTTTCAAGTTAAGCCTCTGTCATTTTACAAGCAGCCGAGTGCAAAGCCATTTGTGATGAGGTAATATAGTGCTGAAATCTAAATCGTCGTCTCTGTTGCTCCCTGTAGAGTGCATCAAATCCTGTCTTCCCAAATATATCAAACATTTCAGTTTAATGTGTACCTTTACCAGTTAATTACACTAGCTCTTAGTATGGTTGTGGTATCCTTCAAGCTGCAGACAGTCCCAGAATAACGTCCATCCACAAGGGTACCTCCAGAAAGAATATTTAATATTCAACCATCCAACAAATATTGCTATCAAATATCCACATGTAGAGCTTCTCATTTTTAAATAACCCTTGATGTCCTTCCAAGATCAGTGTTGTATTCCTGACAAGATAGCCTGTCAAGGATAGCAATATGTCCAGATAGCATACCAAAGCCTGGTCCCTTCCATGTGCTGTAAGTCAGATGTGTGACCTAAGCCCGAAGGCAGGCAGCTCATAATGGGCATGCAGTACAGCATTATCTCAGAAGTTATTTGTCACCAGTCTGAAAGTAGACCTTTGCTTAGTCTTCAATTTGTCTTGCATATCATGCTGTTACCTAGCCATTTGGGCAGATAAGTACCCATTAGAGGGCTTAATTAAGCAAGAGGCAATAAAATGCCAGAGGGAGAAGAGGTTGCATGTTTCTATGCAGTACTGTTTCCATTGCAACAGAAAGTAGGATCTTGGGAGCCTCATTCTGGATTTGTCAAGACTAAACAAATGCTTGATGTAAATCATAAGTGCCCTTCTGCCTCTCCTCTTTGTCCAAATTGTAATGATCACCTTGAATCTAAAAGATGCCTATTTCCATTTGTAGAGACCTCTAATGGTTTGGACACTGCACCCAAGGTCTTTAGAAAGTGCCTAGCTCCAGATTTTTTGGTTTGCTGAACCAAGGGCATGTACAGTTGCCCCTACTTGCACAACTGCCTACCCTAATTCAGGCTGCTTCTCAGGAACGGGTGGAGGGGGCTCACTTTCACCCTGACCAGGTTTGTTTTGGCCCTCCTTTCCCAAGTTTCTAAGGTGGTATCTGACCTTCCTGATAATGATGGGAAGGCTTCTACCCGTTTCCTGCTGGGGTCCACTTATGAAGTTGCCCATCACTCAATAAAATCTAGCTGTGGTGCAGATGATGCTTCTTCCAGGGATGCTGTTTTTGGTTCAGTGATGAGATGTTATTCTTGGCTAAGGCTTCAGTCTTTACCTGATGATATTAAGACCAAGCTTTTTGATGCACCTCTGGATAACAAAAGTTTTTTTTGTGACAGCTGCTGCTGACTTAAAGTCCCTCCAGGATAAAGGTAAGACTTTTCAGGGCCTTAAACATATTTTTGTCTCCCCTGTTCCCAAATTCCAGAAGAAATATCATTGTAAGTCTGCCTTTGTTTCTATACACACTGTCCCCCTCCTAAAGGCAATAAGGGTTCTAGGTGTGTTCCTCCTGCCAAGTCACCTCGGACTTCTCCTTCCCAGAAACTTTCTTTTCAGAACAAGCTTGGTTCTATTTGACATTTGGCCATCCCTTCCCCTTGGCTCAAGTCCCCTTCTCTCTCTTTTTGTCTTCGTCTCTTCCAAAATGGCATCAGGTCACCTCAGATTCTTGGGTGCTTTTGATTATCCATCAGGGATAATTCATGATTGGGAAATCCCCTCCTCCCTTTTCAAGCATTTCTCAATCTCCTCGAGAACAGTTTCGTCATTTTTCTGTGGTTTTGCAGTCCTCTTGATTACGGAAACCATTCAGCTCATTCCACCCGCCCAGAAGGGGAAGTGTTTTACTTCAGAATGGTTTTGGTTCCTCAGAAACAGGGTACATGGAGACCAATTCTGGATCTTCCTCTGCTCAACACCTTTCTCAAGATACCTTCTTTTTGGATGTTGTGCCTTCAGTCCTTGTTTCCTCCTCTTCTTCTCTAGGCCTTTCATACTTTCTCTAGAGCTCAAGGATGCATACCTTCACATGTCAATTCAGTCTGTTCAGGAAATTTTTACATTCCTACATTCCTGTTTCTTCTTTGCATTTTCAGTTTTCTGTGTTGCTCTTTGGCCATTCTTCTGCCCAAAGGGTATTCATGAAATGCTTTGCTCCTGTCATTTGCTTTTTGCAGGCTACAAGCTATACTGAGTTTTTCCTGCCTAGATGATCTACTCATTCAGACTCCTCCTGCCAGCAGTATGTTGCAAGATCTCCAATTTACCATTTGTCTTTTAAACAGTCTGGGGTTCACCATAAACTTACAGAAATCAGTCCTGATAACCTTCCCAGGATCATATTTTCCTCATACAGGCTTCAGACTATTCCCATTCTGGCATATGTCCCTGCCCCCAAGGCTCTGTCTGACTGCCTTTTTCCAGTCTCTGTTTCTTTTGTCCTCTGTCATGGCCAGGGAATTTCTCAGGGTTTTGGGATTTATGGCCTTCACCATTGCCATTTTCCCTCTCTCTCCAGGCTTCATGTGAGGAAATTTAAGGAGTACCTCAGATCTGTGTGACTCCAACATTTCCACCTTCAAAGTTCCTGTTCTTTTTCTTGCTTCTGTCAAACTGAAGCTTCATTTGTGGATTAATCATCTCTCTCAATCTTGGATTTCCCTTTCAAGCTCCAATTCCCTCTTAGAAGCTTTTCACAGACACCTCAGGTGTGGGGTGGGGAGCTTCTTGTGGCCCTCTAAAGGTCCAGGGTCTCTGGCATTCTCATCAGAGGTCAGACCATGTCAACACAAAAGATATGAGAACTGTGCTTATAGCTCTGCAGGCTATTTATTCCCTCTTTCGTCCTGGACCCCACAAAGTCTTCACTGACAATGCCACAGTGATGTGTTATGTCAACAGACTGGGGAGCACGAGGTCCTATCTCTTTTGCAGACTAGCTGTTCAGGTCTGAGCTCTAGCTATCCAGTATCAAGTGACTGTTCAGGTAGCTTACATTCCTTCGGAGCACACTGTCGTGGCAGAATCTTTGATTAGGTCCAGAACACAAGCTTACGAATGGATGCTTCACAGAGATGTATTCTTGGACGTTGTCCATTAGTGGGGTATTCTTCAGGTAGATCATTTTGCCTCTACTCTGAACAGACAACTTCCTGTATCCTCTTCCAGAGTCCCATGTCCTCTGACTTGGAAAGTGGATGCTGTGTTTCTTCCTTGGAAGGTAATATTTCTGTACACTTTCCCCTCTTTCTCTGTTACCACAAGTTCTGCACAAGATCAGGCAGGACTCTCCCAAAATGTTGTTGGTAACTCCCTTTGGCCCAGACAGCATTGGTTCCCCCTTCTTTCTCACTGCACCAAGGGTAATTACCACAAGTTGTCTCTCCAGATGGATCTTCTCACACAAGACAAGGAATCTCTTGTTCATCCTCATTTGTCCCATTTTCAGATGACACTATGGGTAATAGGGTGTAAATCCCTTTTAGGTACCTCTTTTCTGAGGACATGCTTTAGGTTTTGCAGGAGGTCAGAAACCCACTGCCAAAAAATCCTATATATCCAAATGGAAAAGGTTTTCGGTCTGCTGCCTCTCTCACCATCAGGATTCCCTGTCTGTGGGAGGTTCCTCTTGTTCTCTTATTCATGTGATCTGCTCCATACTGGGTTGGCATATTCTTCAGTTAAAGTTCACGTCAGCAATTTTTTCTTTCTTTGCCTGGCCTCTTGGTTTGAGGTCAAACAGTTTCTTAAAGGTGTACTTCATATCAGGCCTCTCAGGAAATGTATTCCACCTTCTTGAGACTCCAGTTTTTTACTAGAAAAATTGACCCAGGCTGCTTTTGATCCTGCTTATTCAGCTTTCCCTACAGCATTGCACTTGGAAGACGGTTTTCTTTTGACTCTGACTTCTGCCAAGAGTGACTGAACTTCAGGCTCTCGTAGCTATTCCTCCTTTTTTAGTTTTTCATAGTCCATACTAATCCTTCTTTTATGCCCAAGGTGGTTCATGAGTTGTCCCTTAATCAGTCTTTTCATCTTCCTTCATTTTTTCCTTTTCTGCAGTCTTCCAGTGAGAAGGTTCTTCACACTGAGTTTGCACAGACAGCTAAGATATTATTTAGATCAAACTAAAGTTATTCATAAATCTGAGCAGCTTTTTGTTTCTTTTCATCCCAGGACTTTGGATTTGGCTGTTTCTAAACAAACCATCTCGACCTAGATTTCAAAGACCATTTCTTTTGTTATTCTTTTCATGGTAGATGTTTTTCCTCATCTGTAAAAGCACATTTTACTAGGGCAGTTGCCTCCTGTGTTGCTTTTTCTCAAGGGTTTGGATACCAGTTCCATCTTTGAGGCTACTACTTGTTCCTTTGTTCATACTTTCACTAACCATTACAAGTTGGATGTTATTTCTAGGGCCATGGCAGGCTTTGCCAGGGCTATCCTGCATGGGTTTGTGGAGGGCTGTTCTGTGCCTTCCTCCTCCCAATCTTCCTGTTAGGCTCTTGTGCTCTCCATTAGGTGAAGAGTACTACAACTGCAGTAAGGAAGGACGTAGTACAGTTGTGTAAAATGTTACAGTAGTGGCTGATGTCCTCTCCTTCTATTCACTGTTGCAGTATTCATTCCCTCCCTCCTCCCTCATCTGTCTTAGTTCTTTCCATACATTCTTGTTGCCATCCTGGCCGAGGTGACCCTCTTCCTTCTGGATGCACATGTTCTTCTTTGTCCCAGAGTGTATTCTGTTTCTGCTGAGGCTTTTCAGTTCAGATGTTCTTCGTGTTTCACTGTTGTAGTCATCACATTTGGGTTATCCCTGCCAGGATACCCCTCGGCCGGCAAGAATACCAGAGGCTTAGTATTTCTGCATCAGTTGCTGTAGCTTCAGGACTGATGTCAGGTTGTCAGTAGTATAAAGTAAGGCAGCCAACGCCATTACATCAGTCTTTCTTGTCGCGGAGCCCAAAGCAAATTAAGTTTGCATGAGTGCCGGTCGGCTGCTACCTAAGTTTTGTCTTCTAAAGCGAAGTACCCCATTGGGGATCCCTTTTTCTTGCACTAACCGATGTCAGAAAAAGTTAACAATTGTCTCACCTGTGGAAAGCAAATACCATACAGAGACTTTTATTCTTACTGCATCACTTGCTTAGGCCCACACCATGACGTCCCTCGCTGACGCTTTTGTGCTTTGTTCAACACTAGAACTGTACGTCGTCGGCCCATTATTGTAGCAAGATATTTTCGCTTACAGTCCTCTAATTCCAGTATGGCTTAGGTAAGCCATCCACCAGCAGATCTTCCGAAAAAACGTAAGGATAAAGAGAGAGACAGAGCGCGCAGGTCCAAACCTACTGATGACGCTTCGGTTAAGCTAGTCATCAGTTCTCCAGTCCTCAGTGAGGCGCTTTCACAGCCCCTGATGCCTGCTTCTGTGGATTTGCAGGCCGCTACCAAGACCCTTTCGGAGTCCAGTATACTGCAAAGGTCTTCTTCAACTAAGGATCCTGCGGTTCTCTCTCCCTTGGATGGGTCCGGAGCTGCTGATCAGGCACTGGCTTCCGAGGAAGTACTTTGCACTACCAATACTCGACACAGACGGCTTCTTTCGGGTCTACCGTTCTTTCAAAAACTAACAAGTTTCTAAGGCCCAGGGTACGAACCACACCCAAGAAATTGACCACCCAATCTCTCAGGCACCTGCTTCCTTGCCTCAGTCTCATTTGCTTATCATGCTGATCAGGAGAAGCCAAGCTACCCCTTCCAAAAGAAAAAGAGATCTGTCCCCAGTAGTTTTGTCTGAACAGGAGTCTGATGACTCTGATGCATCTGAATATGAAGACATGCAACCCCTCTCTGCTTATAAGGATTCTGATGCAGAGGACTCCGTTCCTTCAGCCTCTTCCCCCGAGGACTTTTCCTTTGGGGAAACCCTTCATACCTTAAGGGAGCATTTCCAGTGGGAATGTCAGGACTACCCTCCGTCTGAAAAGAGGCTCAGGGAATTGTTAGATCTTCCACAGCACAGACCCCTGGCCATTCCCCCAGTACTGGATGTTGTGGATGATGTTTTCATGGAATCCAGTTTGACTCCTGACACCCTCCCTCCTGCACTCAGAAAACCTGACAGGTATTACAGAGAGTCCCTGACTTACACAAATTTCTTTTTAAAAATCCTACTGCTGACCCTGAGGTAATTTCTCAAGGGCCTAAAGGAATTAAAGCAACCTCCACTAAGAATCCCACCCCCTCAGATAGGGATTCCCGAGCACTAGACAGATGGGGTAAAAAACTATACACTTCTGCTACTCTTGCTATCAGAGCACTAAATTGCCAGTTCCATATGCTAACATTTCAGCAACATACCATGGAACTTCTCAAACAAAAAGTGACTTCCTTTCCTGCTTGTGCAGAATCTAAAGCGCAACAAGAGTTAATGCATTCTGCAAGTCAAGTAACTAAACACACCTTGCGCTGCAGTTTTGACACCCTAGAAGCTTCTTGCAGGGCAGCAGTCACCGGTTCTGTCTTTAGAAGGCATGCTTGGCTTAAGGAACAGCCCTTGCCAGACCATGTTAAATCTAAATTGCTGGATGCACCCTTGCACAAAGAACTTATTTGGCACTGAGGTAGAGGAGGTATTAAAAAATATGGAAGAAAAAGCTAAATATATCCAGACAGTTAAGGATTTCTTACAGGTCCAGCCACCCAGGTTCGGCAGGCATTGCCCCTGCAAGCACTGGTCCTTTCCTGCTCCCACCAGGTCAGTTCAGCCGAAACCCCATGGAAGCAGACTCCCCCAGACAGCAGCCACAGGGAATGCAGAGGTAAAAACAGTGGAATTCCTCCACTTCAAAAACAGGGAGTGCTAAGCCACCCCTGCGTGGTAAGAACTCACAATGACTCTCCTCTCCCACCCCCTCCCTCTACCCATCTGCACTTGCCTCTAGGAGGAAAACTCTCCTTTCACGCAAGCACCTGGGCTACCATTACCAACAACAACTGGGTCCTCAACATAGTGTTCCAGGGATACAAATTTTCTTTCCACACTCTTCCAACTCCAAAAGAGTTCCCAGATCTACCTCAAAACCAGTGGGCAGAGGCGCAAAAGCAAGTCCTTTCCCTGCTCTCTATGAGGGCAATAGAGCACATTCCTGCAGAACAGAAAGGCCAAGGTTTCTACTCCAGACTTTTTTTGGTATCCAGAAAAGAGGGCACCTGACACCTCATCCTCGATCTATCCATTTTAAACACCTTCCTGGTGATACCAAAATTCAAAATGTTCACCCTCCAGCAGCTGCTACACATGCTCTCCAAGGATGCTTGGCTAGCCACCCTACACCTAAAAGAGGCCTACCTCCACATTCCTATCAGGGAATCATGCAGGAAATATCTACGTTTCTGTGCAGGATCTCTGCAGTTTCAGTTCTCTGCACTTCCCTTTGGCTTATCTACTGCTCCCAGAGTTTTTCACAAAATGTGTGGCTCCGGCCATTGCCTTTTGCAGACAAAGGAATATCCAAATTTACCCATACTTAGACAACTGCCTAATTCAGGCAGACAGTCAGGAAAAGCTGCTCAAGCACCTGGCCTTTGTAATGTCCCTACTGACATCCCTAGGGTACACAATTAACGAAAAGAAATCCAACCTGGTACCCTCTCAAAAGATTATATTCCAGAGAGCAAGCCTGGACACAGCATCCCAGATGGCATTCCTTACACCAGAAAAGCAAACTTACCTGACAGACTACTTCTCTCAACTAGCCACAAGACCCCAGGTATCTGCAAGGAAAATCCTGCATCTTGCATTCTACTCATTCCATATACCAGACTGCATATGAGGAAATTTCATTGGTACCCAAAAAGACTTTGGTGTCAACACTCTCAAGACCTGGAAACTCTCATACCCATGATACCTTGCCTCAGAAAAGATTTTCTTTGGTGGGCAGCAGCATGCTCCCACAACAAGGGGCTACCTTTCTCACCGATGCCCAGACGCTCACCACAGACGCATCAGAGTATGCCTGGGGTACACACCTGGACGGCAGGTGCATACAGGGCCAATGGAGCCCACAGCAAATCCATCTGCACATCAACCAAAACGATATGTTAGCTGTCCAGCACGCATTGACAGCTTTCAGACCCCTTCTCTCCCGAGGGGCTATCCTGATCAAAACAGACAACACCACTTTGATGTGGTATATCAACAAGCAGGGAGGTACTCGCTCCTACCCTCTATGCAGGCTGGCCATGACCCTTTGGCACACAGCCTCTGCCGTGCAACTCCACCTGTTACCACAATTTTTGCCAGGTTCTCTAAACTATCTGGCAGACCACTTAAGCAGAAATCTTCTGGACCCACATGAGTGGCAGCTAGACAAAGGAACCTTCACCCTAATAACTCAGAAATTGGGCACCCCGAAGGTCGACCTCTTTGCCTCCCACACCAACCATCAGCTCAGCAAGTTGTGCACCAGGGAGCATCAATACATGCTTTGGAAAGTGGATGCCCTGTCCTTCCCCTGGGTCAGTCCATCAGTCTATGCCTTTCCTCCACTACCTCTCATCCCCAGGGTACTGATCAAAATAAGGGAGGAAAAACCAAGGACAATTCTTATTGCCCCAGACAGGCCTCGCCAGCACTGGTATTCACTGCTGTGTAGCCTGTCCCCACTGCCACCATGGCATCTCACTCAGACCCCAACCATCCTGACCTAGAGGGAAGGAGAATTCATGCATCCCCAATTGCAGACCCTCAGTTTGGCAGCTTGGCTTATTCCATAACCACCAATCAATCTGCCAACCTCAGTAAACAGGATGTTAATCGTGTTTCACTGTTGCATTTATTACAATTGGGGTTATCCTGCTGGCAGGCTACCCGCAGTCGGCCTGAATTCCAAAGTCTAGGTCCAGCTTCGGTTGCTGTCACCTCCTCCCTGACGTCAGTGCGCCAGGGGTATAAAAGATGCAGCCGACGCCATTTTCTTCAGTCTTTCTTGCCGCGCGGTGCCCGAAGCAAAAGCAGTTCGCAAGTGCCGGTCGGCCGACTCCTGAGATTTTCAAAATCGAATTTCAGATCCAAAGTCTTCATTAAAGCTAAGTACCCCGTTGGGGAAACTTTTCTCTTGCTCCAGACTGATATCAGAAAAAATTTATAATTGTATTTCTTGTGGGAAGCAAATACCTCATAAGGATTTTCATTCTTACTGTATTCCTTGCCTAGGCCCTGACCACGACGTTGCTAGTTGTTGGTTTTGCGCTAGATTTAACCAATGCACTATTAAGCATCGGTACGATTTTGCATTTCATTACTTTGGCAGAAGATTCAATTATATAATGCCATCGGAACAGCCGACTACCGGAGTTTATAAAAAGCGCAAAGAAAAAGAAAAGGACAGGCATCCGAGGTCCATAACCGACGACGAGGCTTCCGCTAGGCCTGTCGCCAGTTCACCACTTCTCAGGGAGGCGCTTTTGCAGCCCCTGACGCCCGCTATCTCAGAGCCACAGGCCACTTTCGTCTGCCACATGGAGCTGACTAGGCCGCTGGAAGCTTGATGTATTGGACACTCTGAAACTATTCCCTTAGATGGGTCTGGAGCCGCTGAGCAGGCATTGGCTTCTGAGGGTGTTTTCAGGCCTACACAATTATATGTGAAACCTACTTCAGCTTCAAAGGCAAAGACTAAAGCAGCTCTAAAGACAAAGAAACAAGTACAGCATTCTCCTGGACAGGCCACCATGCCTAAAAAACAGATACTTAAAATGGCCAAAGACCTAATTACTTTGATCAGAGGTTCCCATTCCCCTCCTGATAAGAGGCCTAGGCAAGAGATAGAATATGAATCTTCAGATCAGGTTTCCATTTCCTCTGATTCCTCTTCTGAACAGGAATATTCTCTTCCTCCCTATGAGGATTCTGATGCTGAAGAATCTATCCCTTCAGCCTCTCCTCCTGAGGATTATTCTTTTGGGGAGACACTGCATACTATGAGGGAGCATTTCCACTGGGAGAGCCAATATTACTCAGAATCCAAGAAAAGGCTCAGAGACTTCCTTTTATTACCTCAGCACAGGCCCTTTGCTATCCGACCTGTTTTAGACATTGTAGATGTATTTTCAGAGTCCGGTCTGTCTCCAGTCTCTTTACCACCAGCTCCTGTTAAGCCAGACAGATACTGCAGGTTTCCAGATTCACATAAATTTCTTTATAAAAACCCTGCTGCTGACCCAGAAACTGTTTCCCAGGGTCCCAAAGGGGGTCAAGGCTTCCACTGCAAAAAACCCTATCCCCTCTGATAGGGATTCTAGAGCCCTGGACAGATGGTGTAAAAAGATTTATACTTCTGCTACCTTGGCCATAAGAGCTTTAAATTGCCAATTTCATATGCTTAAATATCAGCAATATCTTATGTCACTGCTTAAACAGAAAATGTTGACAAATTCAGAATGTGCAGAGAATAAAGAAATGCAGGATTTATTGCATGCAACTGAACAAGTGGGAAAGCATACTTTGCAATGTGGTTTTGATTCTCTAGAGGCCTCCTGCAGGGCCGTTGTTACAGGTTCTGTCATTAGGAGGCATGCTTGGTTAAAAGAATAGGATCTGCCTGATGATGTTAAAGCAAAACTATTAGATGCTCCATTACAGCATGATACTTTGTTTGGTGTTAAAGCAGAAGAGGTGGTGAAGAAGATGGAGGACAAAGCTAAATCTATGCAAACAGTCAAGGATTTCTTGCAGGTACAGCCTCCCAGATTTAGCAGGAACTGGCCTACAAAGAATTGGTCCTTTCCAGTGTCAGACAGGTCACAAAGAGGCAGATACAGGTGCCCCAGAGGCAAATCACAGCCCCAAGGCTCATACAGGCCTAAACAATGGGGTTCTTTTACCTTCAAAAGCGGAGAGGAAAAATCACAGCCATACAGGAAACCGTCTCAATGACTTTCCCCTGCCAGCACCAAGCACTTATCTTCTGGCAGCCCCTTTGGGGGGGAAACTAGCTTTTTTCACAAAATTGGCACATGATCACTCAGGACAAATGGGTCTTAAATATCGTATTACAAGGCTACAGGTTCCACATTCACACCCTGCCAGGGCCAAACGGTATGCCAGACCTGCCACACAATCAATGGGCAGAGGCACAAAAACAAGTTTCTTCCCTCATGGACATGAGAGCCATTCAGTTAGTACCACAGCAAGAGCAAGGACTAGGATTCTACTCAAGGCTATTCTTGGTGCCCAGAAAGGACAATGCCTGGAGGCCAATACTGGACCTGTCTATCCTAAACACATTTCTGGATATTCCAAAATTCAAAATGTTAACTCTGCAGCAGCTTCTGCCCATGCTGGGCAACAGGGCTTGGCTTGTGACTTTAGACCTAAAAGAGGCATACCTGCATGTCCCAATCAGACAATCAGGTAGAAGATACCTCAGATTTATAGCTGGGTCAATGCACTACCAATTCTCTGCACTGCCCTTTGGCTTATCTACTGCGCCCAGGGTCTTCACAAAATGCCTGGCACCAGTGATTGCATTTTGCAGACAAAGAGAAATACAAATATATCCTTACTTGGACGACTGCCTTATTCAAGCGGAGAACAAGGACATTCTGCTACAGCATCTGGCGTTTGTAAAAAGATTACTAACGGGTCTAGGGTACACAGTAAATGAAAAAAAATCAAAACTCGTACCTGCTCAAGAGATAATATTCCTGGGTGCAAGCTTAAATACAACTGCCCAGATGACTTATCTCACGCCAGACAAACACAGACAACTGGCTACTTATTTCAAAATGTTGGCAACAAAGACGCAGTTATCTGCAAGAAAAATTCTGCAGGCTTTGGGCTTCATGGCATCCTGCATTCTGCTAATTCCATATGCAAGACTGCATATGAGGAAACGTCAATGGTATCTAAAAAGTGTTTGGACTCAACATTGCCACAGCCTGGAAACAATGATTACCCTCATTCCCTGCCTGCAACAGGAGTTTCGATGGTGGGCAAAAGCCTGTCACCACAACATGGAACAGCCATTCACCTTACCCACAGCCAGGCAGACATTGACAACAGATGCATCAGATTATGCCTGGGGGGCCCATATGGCAGGGAAGATGTATTCAGGGCACATGGTCCACAAGTCAAATGCATCTACATATCAATCAAAAAGAGATGCTAGCTGTTCAGAATGCCCTGACAGCCTTCAAGGATCTACTTCATCCAGGACAACTACTGATAAGGACGGACAATACTACAGTCATGTGGTACATAAACAAGCAGGGAGGCACACATTCCTACCCCCTCTGCAGGCTAGCCATGAACTTGTGGGACACAGCATTGACTTACCAACTACATCTGCAAGCACAATTCCTGCCAGGAAGGAAAAATACTCTGGCAGATGAACTAAGCAGAAACCTAATGGGATCCCCATGAGTGGAAATTGGATCCACAAGTCTTCAGCGTGATAGCAAGGAACTGGGGAGGCCCACACATAGACCTATCTGTCTCCCCTTACAACTACCAACTACAGAAATTCTGCACAAGGACTTATCACAAGCAAGCATGGAAAGTAGATACTCTATCTTTCAGCTGGAAAGACCAAGCAGTATATGCCTTCCCTCCTCTGCCTCTCCTCCCCAAGATACTCCTCAAGGTCAGACAAGAGAAACCAAAAATGATACTGATTGCCCCAGACTTGCCCCGTCAGCACTGGTACCCAATCCTAAAGAGCTTGTCTCAATGCCCAGCTTGGACATTACCTCAGATTCCTCACTTATTGACCCGACAAGACAGTCCGATACTGCACAGCCAACTCAGGACCTTAAACCTGGCAGCATGGTGGATAACTTAGCCAGTCAAGGCACACCTCTCTCTAAAGCAGTGATGGATGTTATTTTGGAGGCCAGGAGGCCTAGCACCAGAAAATCTTATGCAGAAAAATGGAAGAGATTCTGTGCTTGGAACCAGGTACAAGGTTTTGACACGATTGTTCCAAATATTCCTCAGATTTTGCAATACTTAACTGAGATGCTTGATAAAGGCCATTCCTTTTCATCAATTAAAATTCATGCCTCTGCCATTTCAGCTCATTACAATACAGAACCACCTATTTTTTCGCATACATTATTAAGGCAGTACCTCAGAGGGGCTAAAAACATAAGACCTCCAAGGAGAGCACCAATACCTGCATGGGACCTCAGCTGTGTCTTGGAAGAACTCACGTTGCCTCCATTTGAACCAGCCTCTGCAGCTGATATAAAATTCTTATCCTGGAATACAGCTCTGCTCCTAGCAATTACCTCTGCTAGACGAGTCTGAGTTACAGGCACTCATGGCTGTGGAACCTTTTATCATTTTCCATCCTGACAGGGTCTCCCTGTGGACAAACCCTACATTTATGCCTAAGGTGGTGTCCAGTGTGGCCCTTAACCAAACAATTCATTTGCCTACCTTTTTGTCCAAACCCACAAAATAAGGGTGAGAGAATTCTGCATTCTTTGGACAATCACATGCAGCTACGCTTCTACTTAGACAGAACCAAAGCTTTCAGAAGGACTGAACAACTTCTAGTGGCATATGCTGCAGGATCACAAGGAAAGCCTTTCTCAAAGCAGACTATTTCAAAATGGATAGGCCACTGCATTCGTTTCTACTATTCACAGCATGGCAAGTCAGTGCTTGAGGGTATATTAGGCCACATTCAACCAAGAGCAGCAGCCACTTCAGCAGCCTTCCTCAGAGGAGTACCAACCAAAGACATCTTAGAGGGTGCAACTTGGAGTTCAGTGCATAATTTTACAAAGCACTATCACCTACCTCTCTACTCTAAATCCAGGGCAGGATTTGCCACTGCAGTTCTGCAGGGCCTGATAGCCCCTCCTAATCCTATTTAGCACCAGCCTCCCAACCTTCGCTTTGGGATTCAACCCAATTGTAATGACTGCAACAGTGAAACATGATGAACATAGTACAGCTGTGTACCTACCATAAATGTAGATGTTAGAGTATATTCACTGTTGCAGTCCAGGTTACCCCCCCACCATCCCCCTTTTTCCTTTGCTGGGACTTATCTGTACTTCTCTGTTCTATACAACCTATGTGGTGTATTTGCTTGTAGATGAAGGAAAAGTTTTTTGTGCATGCATGCTTATTGGCATAATTTAGCCTAACATTTTAGGGGCACCTGACATCTGGGGCAAGAAAAACTGAAGAAAATGGCGTTGGCTGCAACATTTATGGTAGATGTTCATAGTATTTCACTGTTGCAATCATTTCTCTTGGGTTATCCTGCTGGCAGGCTACCCGCAGTCGGCCAGAATTCCAAAGTCTAGGTCCAGCGTCGGTTGCTGTCGCCTCTTCCCTGACATCAGTGCGCCAGGGGTATAAAAGATGCAGCCAACGCCATTTTCTTCAGTCTTTCTTGTCGCACGGTGCCTGAAGCAAAAGCAGTTCGCAAGTGCCGGTCGGCCGACTCCTGAGATTTTCACAGACGAATTTCAGATCCGAAGTCTTCATTAAAGCGAAGTACCCCGTTGGGGAAACTTTTTTTCTTGCTCCAGACCGATGTCAGAAAAAGTTAACAATTGTATTTCTTGTGGGAAGCAAATATCTCATAAGGATTATCATTCTTACTGTATTCCTTGCCTAGGCCCTGATCATAACTTTCCTAGCTGTTGGTTTTGTGCTAGATTCTACAAATGCACTATTCAACGTCGGTTTGATTTTGCTTATCATTACTTTGGCCGAAAATTCAATTACATAATGCTGTCAGAACAGCCGACGACTGGAGTTTCTAAAAAACACAAGGAAAAAGAGAAGGACAGGCATCCGAGATCCAAAACCGATGACAAGGCTTCCGCTAAGCCAGTCGCCGGTTCTCAGTGAGGCGCTTTCGCAAACCCTGACACCTGCTACCTCAGAGCCACAAGCCACTGACGACTCCCACGTGGAGCCAGCTAGGCCTCTGGATACTCAAGGTATTGGACACTCTGAAATCATTCCCTCAGATGGGTCCGAAGCCGCTGAGCAGGCATCGGCTTCTGAGGGTGTTTTCAGACCTACACAGCTATATGTAAAGCCTACTTCAGCTTCAAAAGCAAAGACTACAGCAGCTTTAAAGACAAAGAAACAAGTACAGCATTCTCTAGGACAGACTTCCATGCCTAAGAAACAGATGCGCCTAAGAAACAGATGCTCAAAATGGCCAAAGACCTTATTACCTTGATCAGGGGTTCCCATCCCCCTCCTGACAAGAGGCCTAGGGAAGAGGCAGACTCTGACTCTTCAGATTAGGTTTCCATTTCCTCTGACTCCTCTTCTGTACAGGAATACTCTCTTCCTCCCTATGAGGATTCTGATGCTGAAGAATCCATTCCTTCAGCCTCTCCTACTGAGGATTATTCTTTTGGGGAAACCCTGCATACCATGAGGGAGCACTTCCACTGGGAGAGCCAAGATTACTCAGAATCAAAGAAAAGGCTTTGAGATGTTCTTTTACTTCCTCAGCACAGGCCTCTTGCTATTTCCCCTGTGCTAGACATTGTAGATGATGTATTTTCAAAGTCCGGCCTTTCTCCAGACTCCTTACCTCCAGCTCCTGTTAAACCAGACAGATACTACAGGGTTCCGGATTCACATAAATTTCTTTATCTAGATGTTAACGTGAGGCCAGATGCCCTGGCACTAGAAAGTCTTATGTTGACAAATGGAAAAGGTTCTGCACCTGGATTCAGGCTAAGGGAGCTGATATGGCACATCCCTCTCTCCCTCCCATCCTGGATTACTTAGCTGACCTGCTACACAGTGGTCTCTTTTTCCTCTATTAAAATTCATGCCTCTGCTATCTCTGCTCATTTCCCTACTGAGCAGCCCCTTTTCTCACACCCTCTGATCAAACAATTCCTAAGAGTGGCTAGCAACATGAGGCCACCCAGAAGAGCACCTACCCCAGCTTGGAACCTTAACTTTGTGTTGGAAAAGCTCACCCTGCCCCCCTTTGAACCAGCATCTTTAGCAGAGTTAAAATTTGTCTCCTGGAAGACAGCTTTCCTTCTGGCCATCACTTCAGCCAGAAGGGTCTCCGAGCTACAAGCAGTCATGGCTGTGGAGCCCTTCATCATCTTTCATTCTGGCAGGGTTTCCCTCAGGACTAACCCATCCTTCATGCCCAAAGTGGTGCCCAGTGTGGCTCTCAACCAAATCCATTCATTTGCCCACCTTTTTCCCTAACCCACAGAATAAGAGGGAAAGGATCCTGCACTCTCTAGATGTGCACAGAAAGCTCAGATTCTATCTAGACAGGACTAAATCCTTCAGAAGGTCTGAACAATTGGTGGTTAGCTTTGCTGCAGGGGCAGAGGGCAAAGCCAATCTCCAAACAAAATTTCCAAATGGATAGCACACTGCATCCATTTCTGTTACAAGCAACACAGAAAGCCTCCCCCTAAGGTGGTCAGGACTCACTCCGCCACAGCAGCCTCCACCTCTGCAGCTTTCCTCAGAGGAGTCCCACCAGGGACATCCTGGAGGCTGCCACCTGGACATCTGTTCACACTTCAACTAAACATTGCCACCTGCCTATCTTCTCCAAATCCAGGGCAGGGTTTGCAGCTGCAGTCTTGCAGGACATCCTAGCTAGCCCCTAGTCTCCTTGACTGCCTTCACCCTTTTCCTCAGCTTTGGGAAACAACCCAAATGTGATGACTGCAACAGTGAAACAAGAAGAACATAGTACAGTTGTGCACACTTACCATAAATGTAGATGTCCGAGTGTATTCACTGTTGCAGTCCTGGTTTCCCTCCATCCCTCTCTTCTTTCTTCTCTCCCCTTACAGGGGACATTTTGCTATTTACTTTCTACTGGTGGGGTTCTTCCACCAGAACCTGGATCCCATTTGGGGGCTCCTGACAAGACAAGAAAAGCTGATGTAATGGCATCGGCTGCCTTACTTTATACTACTGATGACCTGACGTCAGTCCTGAAGCAACAGCAACCGACGCAGAAATACTAAGCCTCTGGTATTTGGGCCGGCCGAGGGCTACTCTGGCAGGCATAACCCAAATGTGATGACTGCAACAGTGAATACACTCGAACATTTACATTTATGGTAAGTATACACAACTGTACTTTCCGAGTGTTGGCGTCTGTGCATCACCTTTTTATACCCTGTGCCATGCATGGGGAGCATACATGTGATATATGGCTCCTACAAGTGCTAAGGCTTTGGTATGCTGGGCTGTAGTTGGGCTATCCTTGGCAGGAAGGTCCCTTGGGTGAAGAATACTGTAACAATGAAGAGGACATCTACTGTTATGGTAAGATTTTACACAGCTCTACTTTCCTTTGTTAAAATGTCAGTGTAACGTTCTTCTTTGGGGAAAAGCTCTTTTCATCACAGGGGTGGAAAATTGTGGAATGATGTCCTTGTAGAGATCAGGAAAGCCTCTAGTCTCGGTGTATTCAAAACACTTATTGACCATTAGTTTGGCGACTGGGTTTTTGGTCCTTAGTAACAGCTGGCAAACTCATTTAATCTTTATTCATAGGTAGGTACTAGGCTATCGGCCCTAGGGTCTATACAAGCCTAGCCAAAAAGGTACCCTGGCTTTCACCACCCAAGAAAATTATATTCCTGTACCCCTGTCGAGCAGAGCCACAAAGGTGATCCCCGGGGTGAATTTCCCCGAGTAGAGGGGAACAATGAGCTCTCTTTTCCTGGATGAGAAACCTTTTGTGATGAGGAGTATCACGTAGAAGGATTTCCTGACTATTGTGGCGATGTGATTATGAAAGGAGAGACTACTGTCCACCTGTGTCCCAAGGTCTCTTATCACACTTTCAGTGTTAAGGGTACAGAGTTTTTACCAAAGGGGATGACAGTGCACTTTTTGGCATTGAGCTTTAGGCCATAGCTTTGACACTAGGCATCTGTCTCAGTGAGGCCATTTGTAGGTTGTCCACATTGTTAGGAATTTCAGTTATGTCTCCTAGTTTCCAGTCATCTGCGAACTTCGTTGGCTGTACACCTTCTGTGTTCGCCTGTACTTCAGAAAAATAGATACTAAACAGGAGAGGACCCAGACTGAACCCTGTGGTACTCCACTTGTCACTGGTTTGAAGTCGGATTTGGAGTCTGCTACTTTCACAGTTTGGGTTCTGTCAGTGAGCCATTTGGCAACCCATCTTGTGACATAGGGATTTATGCCTAGTTTAGTGAGTTTATGTACAATTCCAGAGTGGGGGATGGTGTTGAAAGCCTTGGTGAGATCTAGATAGGCTGTGTGAACCACCTTACCCTCGTCTACGGCTTTGGTGACGGCTTCAAAGAAGTCAATCGGGTTTAGGAGACATGATCTGCCTTTTACAAAACCGAACTGGGTGGGGTCCAGAGTTTGGAGATTACCACTATCTTTGTTTGTAAGTTCCATGATAGGTTCCATGGCTTTGCAGACCAGGTTCGTTAGGCTAATTCCGGGGTTCGTGGTGGCTCCCCCTTTGTGGAGTGGGATAACTGTCACTGTGCGCTATTCAGTGGGCACAAAGCCTGAGGTGAGGCTATGACTGAACATGGTGCTTAGGTGGGGTGCCAGTTCATTCTGTAGTTCATGTGGAACGCAGCCTGGGATGTCAGGTCCCATGGATGCTGTGTTCTTGACTTTGGAGAGTGTTTTTTTTACCTGTGCAGCCATGATTACAGGAACTTTGCATTCTTCTGGTATAGAGAGTCTGTTGAAGCTCTGAGTTTGATACTCCCCAAACACTGAACACTGGTGTTGAATTCACTGGATATGCAGACAGTTAGATGCTATTGGCCAGAACTAGAGACTTCAGAAACCCAAGACCAACGGTTTGTTTCCTCCCTTCAGCTAGGGAAACTTGGCAGACTGGTGTCAAAACAAACTGTGTCTAAGTTGCTAGATCACTGTGTTGTTTTCTGCTGTGATTGGATGGCTCATTATGCCAGAACAGTAGCAGCCACTATAGCAGTTTTCTTCAGAAAAAAATCAGCTCCCATTATTTGTGAGGCAGCAGCCTGGACTTCCATACATACATGTTCAAGATACTTCAAGCTTGGCATTTACTCTGTAGACGTAAAGTTGGGTTTGCCACTCCACTTGTCTAATACATGCGACCTCCCCACTTCAAGATTTGTGTTTAGGGCTCCAGCTGGTTCAGTACGCTTCCCGTCTGTCATGAGTGATGTACTGCAGCTGTGACCCTGTGATAAACACAGTACAGCTGTCTGTCAGACTCAGCATAGCAGTGGATATTCAAGTACATGTAACTGCTGCACTGTATGTTGCTGTCATTCAACCACATTTTCTGTCACTTCTGAGAAATGCCACACATTGGGGTTCCTGGTTTCCTCTCTTCCTTTGAACGTTTAGCTGACACCTTTTCACTAACTGTGGTCTGCCTGTGTTTCCCAGCAAAGACTTCTGAACAGGCGTGTTGTGATGTAACTTTTCACTTATTCACTGAAAAGAATAAAAGGTTACACAGGCTGCTATACCTTTTTCTACCTGATGTCCTACGGATCCTCTTCTTGAATATGTGGCCAAGCTATTCCCAGATTCCTCAAAACTGCACACGTTTGCCAAATGTGCAGACATTCACATGCTAGATGTTTCCTATCTTCATTAGTAATACCTTTCTTCAAACATCTACTGCTTTGGTGAGTTGTTACACCAATTCTTTATTTGCTTATTGCAGATACTTAATTTGTTGCACTGTTCCAACTAGGTAATGGACTTTCCTGTTGAAGTAAAGTGCCATCTGTTATCATGTACGTTTGTTAGAAAATGTAAGCTTTGGTACTCTGTTTACTGTCTGTTTTAAAGATCAGTAAATAATGTTACTGATGTTATACAATAGGTCACACTAATGATTCTTTTTTTTTTTTTTTTTTTTTTGAAGTGCTTGCACTAGCATCTGGACCAGATCTTGGACAACTAACGTTCTTAGGTTTAATGGGAATGATTGACCCTCCAAGGACTGGTGTAAGAGAAGCTGTCGCTACACTAATTACTTCTGGAGTAGCAGTCAAAATGATTACTGGAGATTCACAAGAGACTGCAATTGCTATAGGTACTTAGGATTGTTCACCTTCCTTTCATTTGACTTGTGTGGTTAAAAAGTAATTTTTCCTTCAGTAGTGAGATTTGTAACAACTTAAAGTTCCTTCCAAATGTAGTCAATCACGTTTCCTTAGGGTATTGACTACATGTTATTCTTCAAACTACAGTCATGTAATTTTGTGTTGTAAGCAGGACAGTCATTCCACTGTTAAATCACTATGTTAGAAAACTTTATTGCGAAAAGCTGATTTCACCTATTGCATTGCCATGAGTGAGTACTTGGCAAAGGTTCAGGTGAATCACAAGAAGAATTTGCTTTTTCTGATTGTACCTGAGCTCCTACCACATGATTTGCAGGTGATTGTGCAGCTGCAGTGTTGTCCTAGGTGCAGTTACGAGTAAGTATAGTCTGTAATATCACCAGTTTGCAAAGGTTGCTGCAGAAAAGTGCAGTGTTTTGAGTGTGACTTAATGTCTTCTGGGGAGGATAAGTTCCTAGTGGACAGTCTCCTGATTTAACCCTAGATTTCATTTTTTTTTTCTGGCTTGTTTTCTGTTTGTTTTAAAGAATTTAGTTATCCTTATTACTCTGATGCAGTTGCCTTCCTGATTAAATTCAACTGATATTGTCTTGTGTTGTTACACAAACTAAGTTTACTGCTTTTGCCTTACTGAAATGTCGCTATTCCTGTGTTAACTGTGGAATTGTGTGTTTTACATGCTTGTTTACCTGTGGTGCTTGTTAGTGTTTTACCTGGTTTATTAGTATTTTACTATTATGGCCACTGGCTTGTTTTGTATCCTCTTTTCCACTCCAAACTTTGACATGCAACTTTAATTCTGAGCTGAGTGCCTTTAGAGGGTTTCTTCTCTTGCCTTGTTGGTGAAAAAGAAGACAGCAGTCTCAGACTCTAATGCTATTTGGTTAACAAGTCTGACTGGATTGCATAATTTGTTCACAATCCAGAAATTGATAGTTGGAGGTGGCAACAATTTTTACTAAGAAAATGTACTGCTTATGGGAGCTCCACGTGTCATCAACAAGAGTCCTCATGAAAAACAGTTAGTCTCCTGTGACATCCCACCCAGCATCCCATCTTCCTGACAGGCAATAGTCACAGTCTCAGTAAGGCTGATGTATCACAGTACAGAAAAGATGCATATCATAGTTTGTTCAAGGGAATCATTGACTGCAGGACTTCTAAGATGGCTGTACACTGATCAACAGCATAACTTAAGCTTTTCCAGTGTGAAAACAGAAAAAGAAGTGGCATTGAAAATGTCTTTTTTGGTAAAATACAGTTACTGGCTAGTAAATACACTGGCTGGATGCCTTCATAGACGAATTTTGGAAAACCTGAAATGCAAATCAACCAGAAAAGGTGAAGAGAAAAACACACTCTACAGCTGTTCAGCAAAGAGCAGTTAAAGCTTCAGCTTTTGCAGAGGAGATGGCTTCCAGTAATTTAGAGGTAAATTAAATCAAATGTAGTCTGAGGTGATTACAATAAATGAAACATTGAATGAATATATTAATTCAAACACAAGGCTGGAAAAATACAAGAAATTTTAACCATTGAGATAAGCTGATAAAACTGCAAAAATCAGAGACAGGCCTGAAGAAAAAAACTATTAGGATTCTTAAGAACTATGTAAAAATATTTAACTTAGAGAACAGAGCCTGCAGAGAAAATTTGAGATTTTCTTCTGTACCAGAGTAACTGAAAGGAACAGATTGTATCAAATTTATGAAAGCATAAGCAACTTGGACTGGTGTTTCACAGAATAATTTATTAATTCAAAGAGCACATCGAGTGTTTGCTGAAAACCTGGTCATGGGAAGGCAGCCAAGACCTGTATTATAAAGATGCAGTCATACCAGCAGAAAGAGAGCCTGACAGAATTGTGGCAGAAGCAGAATGTTTGTAGAAAATAAATTATTCACTGTACACCAGGCAGAAGAAAATAAAATGTATCCCAGCAATTAGGGAATGTTGAGAGGTAGGTGTGAGATTCAAGCTTTGGGCTACCAGGGTAGGGCTTAAAAGTGCACTGATTTAATCAGTATGTAGAATTAAGCTATTTTCTGTTTTAATTTTACAAGTGTGAATGTCTAGATTACTACCTTTGACCTAAGCTGTAAACATGTTTTTGTAAGCATGTAGGCTTTAAAAATAAGTCAGAATGATGAAAGGCACGGAAATGCTAAGCTTCTTACAACTGTAAAGATGTTAGCTTGTTTATTTTCCTCTAGCAAATGTTTTATAGAGTTGAGATGTCTGCAATTGAGGGAAACTGTGTACTCATTTCTGAGTGAAATTTACAAAGATTTATTGCTGAGTACATTTCCATGGAGACCAGCTAACTGCAGGTGCAAGCAGTTAATCTTGCGAATTCTATTATTCTTTCCTGAGGGAAATGCAAAATGTAAAGGTACATTGGCAAGCGGTTCAGTGAAAAAATTGAATCTGAAATTATGGGAAGTGAATTAAGAGATAACAGCTTACCCTAGCATCCTTAATATTTTAATGCAGTTAATAGAACAGTGTATCATTTAGTTTTATTTAAAAATGGCCAGTGTACTTTTTCTTAGGGCTGAAAGTTAATGTTTTCTGAAAGCATACAAGCTGCTTTTCATACCTGGGAGGGAAAGGGAGATAAACGAATAGACCGGGATCAGTGCAAATGGGAACACAGGCTGTAGCATGTGCTTCATCGTGGGTAACCTTAATTTCAGTTTAGATAATACCTTTAAGTGCATTCGTCAGTTTGAGGCAGTTCCCTTTTGGGGGGTTAAACTTCATGTTTTGAAAATGCACATAGTTTATGAGATGGGGTGTTTTGTGTTTAGTTTTTTGTCTGAGGGTTTTTTTTTCGTTAAAACAAAACATCTTGAAAAGTGTGACATAGGTTCAAATGGAGATGAGAAGAAACAATTGTACAAAAGATCAGCCAGCCAAACATTAGTATATGTATGTAGCACAAAAGCTGGAAATACATATTCAGAAGAAAAACTTGTGTAATAGGTAGGAAAATTAGCTTTGTATTATGGTGGCTATGCTGTCCATATTATCCTGGAATGAGAATAACCTTACAGGCATAGAGAAAAGGAAAGACTACTGAATTATATTAAGAAATGCAGAGAGCAAACAGGAATGCTGCGGGAGACGTATTTGCAAAGAAATGAGCATGTGAATTTAATAGAGAGAATTTCAGAATGGATATTCAGCAGAATATTGGAGTCGGAGGAAAAGAGAAGTTATACTAATTACTAGAGGGGGCCACAATAGTGTTAGATGAGGAAAAAAGACAAGTGGTAGATTTGTGGTAGTAAGGAGCTGTTGGCAAGGGAGGAGGATTACAATGGCCTATATTTATATTCCACCTAAAACTGCTGTTATGGAACTTAAGACAATTTAGGAGAAATCAGTTTTCATCAGGGAGTATTATTTGTAGGTGTGGAATGAAATTTAATTTGCAATTGTAAGGATGCATCAGGGTACCTAGAAGAGTTACTATAACAGAAGAGTGTAGATTTCTGAGGAAATTTTTAAAAAATATTTAGTATGGAAGATGTGAATTCAGTAGTAAGAAATCTGACAGAAATTACCTATTATTCCTATTGGTACAATAACTGGACTACACTAGGTAGAAGTTATATTTCACAGGAACATGTGCATGTATTTGAATGCTTCAAAACTAATCCAATAACTATTTATGACCATGCGCCAGTAAAAACTAAGATAAAAATGCAGGGTAATGAAGTAAAAATAAGACATTGGCTCTTTCCCACCCACCTTTCAAATATAGATGAATTTAAGGGAAGTGGCAGTTATTCTAGAGTTATTAGGGGCGTTCGCAATATCTTCAGGAGTCCTAGCTAGTGACTGGGCTAAAATGAAAATGGAGTTTATAAACGGGGTCAAAATAAAGGAGAAAGATATGATTGAGTAATAGAAATTACTTAGAAGAGCTGACAAAGGTTAAAGATTTGCTGCATATGGGGTATCTCATAGAACAAGAGCAGGAGCAAATGGAGTGCTAAAGAGAAAATAAGGGAGTATCTGGATAATTTGCATGAGTTTAGAAAGATTGCAGTTAAGCAACTATTTTTTAATAACTCCAGAGCACAAAAAATGCTAGCACAATGACTTGGGCATCAGAACGTTGAAAGGGTTGTCACCAGACTTAGGGAACCTATAACAAGAAAAATAACCAGATATTCTGTAGGGGTTTTAGAGATGATCCAGACGTTTTAAGAAAAATTTTATAAAGCAGAGAAATAGAAATCAAGGAAGAGTGCAAATGGCAATATTTATGGAAGACTTAATTATGCCAAAGTTAAAGATGGTACAGGTTCAACAGCTAACAGTTAAGATAGGAGTTGACAAGATAAAAACAGTGATGTGTAATCAGTCTTCAGTAACGTCTCCAGGAGCCAATGGTATTCCTGTGGAAGTTGGGAAGTTAAGAGGGAGGAAAGTGATAAAGGTCTGGAAGATTCTGTGTAACGATATTTTAAAAGGAGAGGAAGCACCCACCAACATCTTGGAAGAAAGCTATGGTGGCTGTGTTACCTGAAGATGGCAAAGACCCTTCGCACCCAGCTTCATATGGACCCATTTCAATTTTAAACCACAATTATGATGTGTCTATACTAGCTAAAAGAAAAGTGAAGGTGTTGCCAAAGTTGATAGATATGGATCACTGTGGTTTTGTGAAGAGGAGGCAAACGTTTGACAACATTAATAGAAAAATGATCCAGAGGGAAGAAGAATGTAAGAAAATAGCTCTGTGGTTTTGGGGTCTTGATGCAGAGAAAACATTTGACAGAGTAAGCTGAGATTTTATGAGAAGGGTATTGGAAGCATTTGCATTCCTGATAGAATAATAAAGCTAATTGGAAAGATACATGAATTGAACAGAGGAACCAGGTAGGGGTGTCTTCTATCCCTTATATTTGCTTTGTTTAGAGCTTTTGGCAAAGAAAATAAGGTCAGAAATACAAGGATATAATTGGTATGGTAATCAAGAAAAATTGGCTTTGTTTATATTTTATACTTGATAAATCCAGAAAAGGATACCACAGTGTTTTGGAACATTTTGAGACGGTTTCAAGTCTTTTCAGCATATAAAAATAATGAAGGTACAACAAAGGCTAGAGCCATAAATTATGTACCCACTTGAGAATTGTTTCAGTAATTCCCATATTTATGAGGACACAATAAGATGAAGTATTTAGGAATATGGATTAAAAAGGAAGCTAATGATATATGGGAAGAAACTAAAGAAAAAAGTACAAACATTGAGAAACTGGAAACTGTTTATTTATGGACATGGATTTTAAGATGCAAGCAGTAAAAATGTTTTTAGTCTCTGTAGTCTTGTATATGGGTCAATCTTACTTTTATCACCCCAAGGAGATGTTGTGGGCAATAATAAAGAATGAAAGGAATTTAACTGGGAGGGAAGGAGGGTAATGGTTAAGTGGGATAAGTCGATCCAATAGAACAAGGTGGTTTAGGTTTGTCTGATTTGAAGGAATATTTCAGAGCTGCACAGTTAAGGGTCATATACATAATGCAAGCAGAAGGCTATAATTCAAAGTGGGAAAGGATGATGGTGAAGCAAGGGGGGAGTTCAAGAAATTGAGAGAGAATGGAATTTTGGATGCAGATCTTTAAAGATACAGAATAATACTATACATACATACAGAATAATACTATATTCATAAGGTAGCAGAAAGCATTCTTAAGAACTAAGCCAATACGAGAATGGAGAAATTGAGATTTTGCCAATAGGGATGACTGCAAGTAGGGGTGCAAAAAATAGACAGGACAGGGCTGGTCTTTACTGGAGAGACCTGGAAAGCAACCAAGATATTGGGAGCAAATAACTTGGGCAGGGAAGGTTCTAGAGTGAGGCCAAGAAAAAATTTGTATTGCAGGCTAGAAGACTGCCTTCCCTACACAGGGTTTGATCTCCGAGTATAGGCAAAGAGATAGGGTAATTTTAAATGAAAGAGCTGCTCATGTAGAGTTTTAGTTGAATCTAGAACTGAAACAGCTGTTAAAGGATAATTAGTATGGCATATAAAATATTGCATGGTAACTATAAGAATCGATCAGAGGAGGTTGGAAAAGACTAGGAAGAAAGACTGGAACAACAATTTACAAGAAAACAATAGAAAGACATATGCATGTCTCCCAAGTATGCAACCAAGTACAGAAGGTTTAGGATCTTTGCTTGGAAGTTGTTGCATGAGTATTTTTATACCTCAAGCAGACTTGAAAGAATTTTTTGTCACATAGCAAATGTTGGAGGTGTGATGGAAAAGAAAAAGGCAACTGGTAACATGTTTTGAGTGTAATGAGTTGGCAGATTTTAAAAATTCCGTAGAGAGTACTTTATCAGAAATACTGGGTGAACAAATGGCTTTAAGTAAGGAAATGATTCTTTCGAGCTGGGATACAGGATCTGAATTGTGTCGACATAGTAAGGCCTTAAGTTTAATGCTGTTGGCTGCCAAAAAAACAATTACTAGAAAATGGAAATCAAAGTCTACACCAACTGTGTTTAAGGTACTGAAATATTATAAAAGAGGTAAAAGAACTGGTAGAGAGGGATCTTTATAAAAGGGAAGGAGCAAACTGTGTAGAAATGGAAATTGTGGGAACAATCAATGCCGAATAATAATCAGGAGGAGGAGGGTAGTGAGTTTTAAGGGAAGGCAGGAATTCGGCAATTTTTTGTAATGTTGAGCTGATAGTTGCAAAGAAAATATATGTGATGTTTATTGTATTTTAATGGAAAATATTAAAATGTTTTTTCTTTCCTGTTAATTTATATTTGTCTGTCTTGAGTGATAAAGTATGTTTGCCTATGCCTTAAGTGATAATTTAATAAGGTACTTAAAAGAGGATCATCGATTGTCTTACTGTAGACCATATTTTAGTAACTACATTGTATTCCAGTGGTAACTGGTTAAGTACAAGTTCACTGTTAGTCAAGTACTTAAATTCCTGTACTTCAGCAGTTCAAGATCAGGTGCCCTGTGTAGGGGGAACTCTGTATTGAAGTAGACCAGATAGTGACAAACACATAGGTGGAAAATAGAGTCCTTTATTGCAAGTAGCAAGATTTGAATAAGCCTATTTCATCTTGTCAATAACAGGAGCTCACCTGTAAGAGCCACCAATCTGAGCTGTTAAGGTTTTTGGTTATATATGCTTTCTGATGTTAGCCAAAGTTGTTTTGCTTGACAGCCAAAGCCAACTCTTCTTTCTTGAGACGAGCCTGTCTTCCACCTGACAGAAAGTAATTATTTATTATCTTCTATATTAACTGTATTGTAGCTCTGAGCAAGTTACTTAACCAGACAGTGCATCCAGGTTGAATCTAAAAAAAGGTCCATGGAGATCATTGCCTTAACCTGTTCAACAAGTACAACTAAATCCATAAAATAAGTATTAACAAACAGATGCTGGTGCACCCCAGTGGAACACCTATTGCTAGATTTTCATTCTGGATTTCATTGAAGACTTTTCCTAGTCTAAATTTGTATTACTTGGGGGATTAATATGAAGTTTTCTATTTTGTAGCCTATTTCTTGTCAGGCTTTAAATATTAGCATTCGGTCTATCAGATTCACTGTTACAGTTACATATTTTGGCTGTACACTGTCTTAGCTATTGCATTATTTTTGCTAAGCTTTAATTGCAGTGTTTCTGTTGATTGTGTTTATATGCAGAGCTGAACTGTGAACTTAACTTTGCAGCAAGGTGGCTTTGATCAGTGGTTGTGCTCTTATTTGAACTGTATTATTTTAGGTATATGCAGCACTGTTATTTACACCTTGAGCTGAGAAGGGCCATGTCTTTTCTTATTAGTAATCTTTTGTTTGCCGGTATTTCATATTCCTAGTGCCTGACTACTTGGTTCCTTTTTTAGTCTCCACAGTATTTGCTGATGTTCATCGTGTTTCACTGTTGCAGTCATTACACTTGGGGTTATCCTGCTGGCAGGCGACCTGTAGTCGGCCCGAGTTCCAAAGTCTTGGTCCGGCGTCGGTTGCTGTCACCTCCTCCCTGACATCAGTGCACCAGGGGTATAATAGTTGCAACCGACGCCATTTTCTTCAGTCTTTCTTGCCACGCGGTGCCCGAAGCATAAGCAGTTCGCAAGTGCCAGTCGGACGACTCCTGAGATTTTCAAAATTGAATTTCAGAACCAAAGTCTTCAATAAAGCTAAGTACCCCATTGGGGAAACTTTTTCTTGCTCCAGACCGATGTCAGTAAAAGTTAATAATTGTATTTCTTGTGGGAAGCAAATACCTCATAAGGACTTCCACTCTTACTGCATTCCTTGCCTAGGCCCTGACCACGACGTCACTAGTTGTCGGTTTTGTGCTAGATTTAATAAACGCACTGTTAAACGTCTATTTGAATTTGCTTTACATTATTTTGGAAGAAGATTTAATTACATAATGCCGTCGGAACAACCGACGACCGGAATGTATAAAAAACGCAAAGACAAAGAAAAAGACAGGCATCCGAGGTCCAAAACCAATGACTAAGCCTCTTCTAGGCCAGTCGCCGGTTCTCAGTGAGGTGCTTTCGCAGCCCCTGACACCCGCTACCTCAGAGCCACAGGCCACAACTGACAGCCACGTGGAGACACCGAGGCCTGTGGAAACTCAAGGTATTGGGCCTACGGAAAATATACCCTCAGATGGGTCTGGAGCCGCTGAGCAGGCACCGGCTTCTGAGGGTGTTTTCAGACCTTCACAGCTTACAATTAAAGCTACTACAGCAGCAAAGGCAAAGTCAAAAACACCATTAAAGACAAAGAAACAAGTGCAGCATTCTCCAGAACAGACATCCATGCCTAAGAAACAGATGCTTAAAATGGCCGAAGACCTTATTACTTTAATCAGGGGCTCCCATCCCCCTCCTGACAAAAGGCATAGGCAAGACACTGATTTTGATTCCTCTGATCAGGTTTCCATTTCTTCTGATTCTTCCTCTGACCAGGGCTATTCTCTCCTTCCCTATGAGGACTCTGATGCTGAAGAGTCCATTCCTTCAGCCTCACCACCTGAGGATTACTCTTTTGGAGGAACCCTGCAAACCATGAGGTAACACTTCCATTGGGAGAGCCAGGATTACTCAGAATCCAAGAAAAGGCTCAGAGATTTCCTTCTATTGCCTCAGCACAGGCCCTTGGCTATCTCCCCTGTGCTTGATATTGTTGATGATGTTTTTTTTTCTGAATCCAGTCTGTCTCCAGATTCTTTACCCCCTGCACCAGTAAAGCCAGACAAGGTACTACAGGGTCCCTGACTCTCATAAATTTCTTTACAAAAACCCTGCTGCGGACCCAGAAACTATTTCTCAGGGTCCAAAAGGGGTTAAAGCTTCCACTGCCAAAAATCCTGTCCCCTCAGATAGGGATTCCAGAGCTCCGGACAGATGGGGGAAAAAGTTTACACTTCTGCTACTTTAGCTGTAAGAGCTTTAAACTGTCAGTTTCACATACTTAAATATCAGCAGTATCTCATGTCATTGTTAAAGCAGAAAATGGTTACAAATACAGAAGGTCCTGACTGTAAATAAATGCAGGATTTATTGCATGCAGTTGAACAAGTGGGAAAGCATACTCTGCAATGTGGTTTTGATTCATTAGAGGCTTCTTGTAGAGCTGCAGTTACAGGCTCAGTTATTCAAAGACATGCTTGGTTGAAAGAACAAAGTTTACCTGACCATATTAAAATGAAATTATTGGATGCTCCACTACAGCATGATACTTTGTTTGGTGTTAGGGCAGAAGAGATTTTAAAGAAAATGGAGGATAAAGCAAAGTCAATGCAAACTGTAAAAGATTTCTTACAGGTTCAGCCGCTTAGATTTAGCAGGAACTGGCCTGCAAAAAATTGGTCCTTTCCAGTGTCAGACAGGCCACAAAGAAGCAGATACAGACACCAAGAGGCAGATCTCAGCCCCAAGGCTTCTACAGACCTAAACAATGGGGTTCTTCATCCCCCAAAGGAGGAGAAGACAAATCACAACTTTATAGAAAACGGTCACAATGACTTCCCTCTGCAAATGCCAAGCACTTACCAGTTGGCAGCACCTCTAGGGGGGAAAGCTAGCACTTTTCTCAAAAAATTGGCACATGATCACCCAAGACCAATGGGTGTTGAATATAGTTTCTCAAGGGTACAGGTTCCACTTCCACATGCTTCCAAAACCAAATAGTATGCCCAACCTGCTTCAAAACCAATGGGCAGAGGCACAAAAACAGATTGCAGCTCTTATGGATATGGGAGCTATTCAAAATGTCCCACAAGAAGAACAGGGCCAAGGATTTTACTCACGACTTTTCCTAGTACCCAGAAAGGACAAAGCATGGAGACCAATACTGGACCTGTCAATACTAAATACTTTCCTGGATGTTCCAAAATTCAAAATGTTAACACTACAACAACTCTTGCCCATGCTGGGCAAAGAGGCTTGGCTAGTTACTTTGGATCTCAAGGAGGCATACCTGCACGTCCCAATCAGACAATCGTGCAGAAGATACCTCAGATTTATAGCAGGCTCAATTCTTTATCAGTTCTCTGCACTGGCCTTTGGCTTATCTACTGTGCCCAGGGTCTTCACAAAATGACTGGCACCAGTAATTGCATTTTGCAGGCAAAAAGGAATTCAAATATATCCCTACTTGGATGACTGCCTTATTCAAGCAGAGAGCAAGGACATTCTTCTAAAGCACCTGAAGTTTGTAAAAAGATTACTAATTTGCCTAGGGTACACAGTAAACGAAAATAAATCAAAACTAGTGCCCTCTCAAGAGATAATATTCCTGGGTGCAAGCTTGAATACAATTACCCAGATGGCTTATCTCACACCAGACAAACAAAGGCAACTGACTCATTACTTTCAAATGATGGCAACAAAGACCCAGCTCCCTGCAAGAAAAATTCTGCAGGCCGTGGGTTTCATGGCATCTTGCATTCTACTAATTCCATATGCCAAACTGCATATGAGGAGACTACAATAGTATCTAAAAAGTGTTTGGACTCAGCGTTGTCACAGCCTAGAGACAATCATAACCTTGATTCCCTGCCTACAACAGGAGTTTCGATGGTGGTCCCAGGTTTGTCACCACAACAAGGGACAGCCTTTCACCTTACCTACAGCCAGCCAGACAATAACAACGGATGCATCGGATTACGCCTGGGGAGCACCTATGGCAGGAAAATGTATTCAGGGCACATGGCCCAAGGAACAACTGCATCTTCACTTCAATCAAAATGAGATGCTAGCTGTACAGAATGCCCTGACAGCCTTCAAGGACCTAATACATCCAGGACAATTATTAATAAAGATGGACAATACCACAGTTATGTGGTACATAAGCAAGGGGGCACACATTCCTACCCCCTATGCAGACAAGCCATGACTTTGTGGAACACAGCACTGACTTACCAGGTACATCTGCAGGTACAATTCCTGCCAGGAACAAAAAATACACTGGCAGACGAACTAAGTAGAAATCTCATGGATCCTCACAAATGGAAGCTAAATCCACGTGTTCAACATGATAACAAGGGAATGGGGACGCCCAGACATAGATCTATTTGCCTCTCCTCTCAATTGCCAATTACAGAAATTTTGCACAAGGACTTATCACTCTCAAGCATAGAAAGTGGATGCTCCATCTTTCAACTGGAAAAATCTGACGGTCTATGCCTTCCCTCCGATGCCTTTTCTCACCAAGGTGCTTCTAAAAGTCAGACAAGAGAGGCCAAAAATTATCCCGATTGCACCAGACTGGCCATGCCAGCACTGGTACCCAATCCTAAAGATTTTATCCCAAGGCCCGCCTTGGCCTCTACCTCAAATCCCTCATCTTCTGACACAGTAAAACAATCAGATTCTGCACAGTCAACTCAGAACCTTAAACCTGGCAGCATGGCAGATGATAATGTAGCCACTCAGACTGCACCTCTCTCTAAAGCTGTTTTGGATGTAATTTTGGAAGCCAGGAGACCCAGCACTAGGAAATCTTATGCGGAAAAATGGAAGAGATTCTGTGCTTGGAACCAGGCACAGGGCCTCAACCCACTGGTCCCTAATATGCCTCAGACTTTACAATACCTGACTGAGATGTTGGACAAAGGCCTATCTTTTTCTTCTATTAAAATCCATGCCGCAGACATTTCAGCTCATTACAATACGGATCCTCCTATTTTTTCACATCCTCTACTATGACAGTACCTCAGAGGGGCAAAGAATATAAGACCCCCTAGGAGAGCACCAGTACCTACTTGGGACCTCAATTTTGTCTTAGAAAAACTAACACTGCCTCCTTTTGAACCAGCCAGCACAGCTGATCTAAAATTCTTGTCATGGAAAACTGCTCTGCTCCTAACAATAACCTCAGCAAGAAGAGTCTGAGTTACAGGCATTGATGGCTGTGGAACCTTTCCTCATTTTTCACCAGGACAGGGTTTCTCTAAGGGCGAACCCAACATTCATGCCAAAAGTGGTCTCCAATGTGGCCTTAAACCAAACTATTCATTTGCCTACTTTCTACCCAAATCCCCAGAATAAAGGGGAACGACTTCTGCACTCTTTGGATAGTCACAGGCAGCTACGATTTTACTTGGACAAAACAAAAGCTTTCAGAAAAACTGAGCAACTGTTTATAGCATATGCTGCAGGATCACAAGGAAAACCTTTAACAAAGCAGACAATCTCCAAATGGATAGGACACTGCATCCGCTTGTGTTATGCACAACATGGCAAATCTGCGCCTAAGGGCATTAGGCCTCATTCTACCAGAGCAGCTGCCACTTCAGCAGATTTCCTCAGAGGGTTACCAACTAAAGACATATTGAAGCTGCAGCCTGGAGCTCAGTGCACACTTTTACCAAGCACTACCTCCTACCTCTCTACTCCAAATCCAGGGCAGGCTTTGCCACTGCAGTTCTGCAGGGCTTGTTAGCCTCACCAAATCCAGTCTAGACCCAGCCACCCTGCCTAAGCTTTGGGATTCTACCCAAGTGTAATGACTGCAACAGTGAAACACGATGAACGTAGTACAGTTGTGTACCTACCATAAATGTAGATGTTCGAGTGTATTCACTCTTGCAGTCCTGGTTACCCACCCACCATCCCCCTCTTTGCTGGGACTATTCTGTACTTCTCAAATCTATACAACCTATGTGGTGTATTTGCTTTTAGAAGAAGAAAATGTTTTTATGATATATGCATGGTTGTTTGGCATATTTTTATCTTTACAGCCTTCATATCTGGGGGCACCTGACATCTGGGGCAAGAAAAACTGAAGAAAATGGCATCTGTTGCAACTTTTACACCCCTGGCGCACTGACGTCAGGGAGGAGGCAACAGCAACCGCCGCCGGACCAAGACTTTGGAACTCGGGCCGACTACAGGTCGCCTGCCAGCAGGATAACCCCAAGTGTAATGACTGCAACAGTGAATACACTTGAACATCTACATTTATGGTAGGTACACAACTGTACTTTTTGTTAGTAGGGCTTTAATAATATTATTTGGCTTTGTGGATGGGTTTTACATATGTCATTGAATCTGGCTTAGGCCTGAACTGAGACTCCCAGACTGCTCCGCCCACATGCCTCCCTCAATCCCTCCCCCTGGAAAGAGTGAGCAGACTGATGCCTCATCATTCCTTTCCTGACCTCTGCCAAATGTATCAAACGCTTGAGTTGCTAATTGAACTCTGGTTGCCAGGGTAGCAATCATGACTTTAACCCTCTGCACCACACAGCTGGCTAGGGTAATGATAACTTAGTAGCTCTTGCTTCAGAATTCCCTCAGTTGTGAGAAGATTTTTCTTTTTGGGTTATACTTTCTGCTACCCATTGTAAAGGACTTGACTTTCCAGCTATGAACGGTCCCTTCTGACTTTTTTGGAACCAGTCTTTTTGTGTGATTATCATCTGGTCAGCTTCATCATGGTGTTCCTCATTGTTAAGTCAACCAACCCTGAACCAGTCAAGTGTAGTCATTTAGGTACTCTAAAACTAATGGTAACCTTACTGTTGTACTTATCCAGATCACCCTGGAGTACAGTAAAGATGAGCCTGAGAAATAAATGGTTGCCTGTAGTAGCACCATCATTAGTAAGTTTGATCAGAATTCCCTGTGCCATTTATTTCCTGCTTTTACTAGGATGTATGAGCTCTGGTGAAATAATGAGCTCTGCACTCCCAGAATGGTGGGACTCAAATTGTAGTACTACTACTGGAGACAAACTGGACTTAGTGGGAGCAAAATCCAATTTGATGGACATTGTTATGCTTGCAAGAAGCAATTTACCCATAAGAAAACAGTGATCTTGTCCAGGGATACTTCTGCTATCCTTAAATGAACAGCTACTCTGTTCTGGGTAGTTGATGGATCATGCAGTCCAGTAGCTTGACTGGGAAAGACTTCTGCCTCCGAATTTAGTGCAGTTGTTTGCTCTTTTCATTCATAAGGTTGACTAAGTTTAGAAACTCTCTAAAGAACATCCACTGAGATGAGTGGTGATCCTCTGCATTTGACTTCAGACTGGATTTAAGAGTTTCAGCCTGTAAACTATTCTGAGGGAATGAGCTTGATTTTAGCTGTGCCGCCTACTGCTTGCAGACTTCATCCTGATTGGCCTTTTTCTACATTCTGTACTAGGTCCACTGATTTTGCAGATTTGTGTGCTTTTCCCTAAAGACTGGGGTATTCCCCACCAAATTATAAGAGGCCTTGATCACAGTTGTCCTTAAGAAACCATCATTGGACCTGCATAGTCTGGATTATTTCTGCCTCATCCACAAGCTTCCATTTATTGACGAGGTTAGTTATCACTGCAGTTTCAAGAGCCACCATAATATTAAGACTGTCCTTGCTAGTGTGGTTAATGATGACCTCATAGTGAGGGATCAACAATGTTCTGTTTTTTGTCTTCCTTTATCAGTCAGATCTGATATCCAACTCATTCCATTAACCAGAGAGACTCTGATGTCCTTCAAGGATGCATCTGCAGTCCTTACAAATGGGTTGTCCTGTCGTCAGGCAGCCCTTCGGTCGGCCGGATTCCAAAGTCTGGGTCTGGCCTCGGCTGGTGTCGCACTTCACCCGACGTCATAGCTGCAGTTCTTCGGGTATAAAGGCATCAGCCGACGCCATTTTCCTCGGTCTTTCTTGCCGTGTGGCGCCCGAAGCAGAAGCTGTTCGCAAGTGCCGGTCGGTGAGAACCAGAGATTACTACTACAAGTACCGAAGACTTCTAAAAAGCTAAGTATCCCGTTGGGGACTCTTTCTTGCCTCAGCCGATGTCAGAAAAAGTGAATAACTGTTTAACTTGTGGGAAACAAATACCTCATAAAGATTTCCACTCTTACTGCATACCTTGTTTAGGCCCAGACCACGACGTAGCAGCTTGTCTAGCCTGTGCTTCTTTCAACCGACGGACGCTTAGACGTCGGTCGGAATTTGCTGAAGAGTTTTTCAGCTCCGATTTTGCTTACATTATGCCATCGGATACTCCGACTACGCAAATTTCTAAAAAACGCAAGGAAAAGGACCGACACCGCGGTCCGTGGTTTCGGCCGAAACCACGGTTAAGCCAACCGCGAGTGTCTCGGTTTCGCTGAAACCGTCACGGTTCTTCCTTCGGCCGAAAGCTTGCCACTTACCGAGGCCTCATCCAGCCTGGCTGAATCTGCTACTGAAATCCCACCTGCTCTTGCAGGTTCGCAGGATTTATCTGATACTATCCCTTTGGATATTTCTACCCCTGCACGTGGAGCTGCTAGGCCTCCTGCATCCATGTCTATTAAGGCCTTTGCCAGGGCTAAAGCAGCAAAATCTACCAAATCGGTGCCTGCTAAGAGCTCCTCTCACAGGCCTAGTTCCAGTTCACAAATGCTTAGTCTAGCAGAGGATCTCATTTCTTTGATCCGGGGATCCCAACCACATCCAGACAGGGCCTCTCACCCACCTCCAGAGAAGAGGACTAGAGTAGAGCCCCCTGAGCCAGTTTCTTCAGATGGATCCTCTGATGAGTCAGATAATTCAAACCCTCCAGAGGGCCCCTTTTCTCCTTATGAGGACTCTGATGCAGAAGACTCCATTCCTTCTGCCTCTCCCTGAGGAATTTTCTTTGGGGAAACCTTGCATGCTATGAGGGAACAATTTCAATGGCAGGGCCAGGATTTTTCAGACTCTAGGAAAAGGCTTAGAACCTTTTTGCATTTGCCACAGCATAGGCCTTTAGCCATTCCTCCAGTACTTACTGTTGTGCATGATGCTTTTAATGATGCTTGTACTGCTCCTGATTCTCTTCCTCCGGCCCCTGCTAAGCCCGATAGGTACTACAGGGTTCCGGACACACATTATCATTTGTATAAGGCCCCTTTTGCAGATCCCGAAACTATCTCCCAGGGACCCAAGGCTGTAGCAGCTTCTTCTACCAAAACCCCCTCCCCTCTGAAAGGGAATCTAGGGCCTTAGAGAGATGGGGTAAAAAAGTTTACACTTCTGCTACTCTTTCAGCTAGGGCCTTGAACTGTCAATTCCACATGATTCAGTATCAGGAATTTATGTTAGACCAATTAACTAAAAAACTGTCCTCGGATGAACCATTAGACAAAAAATCTGTACAGGAAATGGTACATAACATTCAGCAGGTCAGCAATCATTCCTTAAAATGCGGCTATGATGCACTGGAGGCTTCCTTTAGATCAGCCATGACTGGCACAGTGATCAGAAGACATGCATGGTTGAAAGAGCAGTCCTTACCAGACCATGTTAAATCAAAGCTCCTAGATGCTCCCATGGATAAGCTCAATTTGTTTGGGTCCCTGCAGCAGGTGCTGAAGAAGGTGGAAGAGAAAGCAAAATCTGTTCAGACAGTCAAGGATTTCTTGCAGGTCCAGCCTCCAAGGTTTAGCAGGAACTGGCCTTCCAAGAATTGGTCCTTTCCAGACTCCTCCAGAGCTCCGAGAGGCAGGAATAGGCTCAAGAGGCAGGGGTCAATCCAGAGGTGCCTACAGGGGCGTCAGTGGCAGGCTAACAACCAGCGAGGTACAGCCACAGATCCAGCCACCACCACTTCCACAGGACAATCACAGTGACTTGGCTCTGGCACCGCCTACCAGGGAACAACTAGAAGCACCCTTAGGCGGAAGCTAGCCTTATTTTCAGTAAACTGGCATTACATCACAGGAGACAAATGGATTTTACAGACAATAGACCAAGGTTACAGGTTTCACTTCCATACTCTACCAAGGAAGAGAGGAATGCCAAACCTACCTCCAAATCAGAAGACAGAAGCTCTAGAACAAATAACTCACTTACTAAGGATGAGAGCTATAGAAAGGGTACCATCTATGGAACAAGGACAAGGATTTTACTCCAGACTCTTCCTGGTACCAAGAAAAGAAAACCAATGGAGACCTATTCTCGACCTGTCCGCTTTAAACACATACCTCATTGTTCCAAAATTCAAAATGCTGACCCTACAGCAGCTTCTTCCCATGCTGGGCAAGGAGTCTTGGCTGGTAACTCTAGATCTCAAGGAGGCATACCTGCACGTCCCCATACGACCAAATTGCAGAAGATACCTCAGATTTCTTGCAGGATCAGAGCATTATCGATTCTTAGCATTGCCCTTTGGCTTATCTACTGCGCCCAGAGTATTCACGAAATGCCTGGCATCAGTAATTGCTCATTGCAGGTTTCAGGGAATTCAAATTTATCCTTACCTGGACGACTGCCTGTTACAAGCGGACAACAAAAACAAATTAACAAAAGATTTGGAAAGGGTCATTCATCTACTACAAGCCCTGGGATACACAGTCAATATAAAAAAGTCAAGGCTGATACCATCCCAAAGGATAACCTTCTTGGGTGCAGATTTGGACACATCAAAACAAATGGCATTCCCGACAGTAGAAAAACAGTTGCAACTTCCTCTCTACTTCATGGCATTAACAAAGCAGAACCAGCTAACAGCAAGAAAAGTCCTGCAAGCTCTCGGTTACATGGCATCCTGCATAATATTGATTCCACATGCCAGACTACATATGAGGAAGTTACAGTGGTACCTAAGGAATTTATGGTCTCAGCACAAGCACAGCCTAGAAACCCAGATTCCAATAATTCCATGCCTGAAACAAGAATTCCAATGGTGGGCTCAGGCCTGTCAATCAAACAAGGGACTGCCCTTCCACAGCACTCAACCAAGCCAGACCATCACAACAGACGCCTCAGACCTCGGTTGGGGGGCGCACATGCTGGACAAGTGCATACAAGACTTATGGACTCAAGACCAGCTGAACCTACACATAAATCAAAAGGAAATGCTGGCAGTAAAACTGGCAATTCAGGCATTCAGACCATTTCTTCGACAGGGTCAACTGCTGATAAGGACGGACAACACCACAGTTATGTGATACATCAACAAACAGGGAGGCACACATTCATACCCTCTATGCCGGATGGCAATGGACCTCTGGAATGTGGCACTGAGCTTCAACATTCAGCTTCAAGCAATTTTTGTGCCAGGAAAAGAAAATATACTAGCAGACATCCTAAGCAGAACTACCACGGATGCCCACGAATGGATGCTGCATCCGGACATCTTCAAAACCATTACAGGGAAATGGGGACTACCAGAAATAGACTTATTTGCATCCCCACACAATCACCAACTGAAAAAATTCTGCACAAGGACGTACCACCCACTTGCTTGGAAAGTGGACTCCCTATCTTTCAGTTGGAAAAACCTGACAGCATATGCATTCCCACCTCTTCCTTTGATGCACAAGGTGCTATTGAAGATCAAAGAAGACCGTCCAAGGATCATCCTGATAGCTCCAGTCTGGCCAAGGCAACATTGGTACCCATTACTGAGGAGCATGTCTCGGGAACAAATATGGCCTCTGCCCCTAGTTCCCTTGCTGTTAACACAGAACAACTTCAAAACCCTGCATCCAAACCTGAAAACACTGCAGCTGGCTGCCTGGAACATTGCATAAGACCAAATAACCCAGATTTATCTCAAAGGGTTAAAGACATTATCTTGGAGGCTCGCAGACCCTCAACAAGAAAAAATTATTCAGCAAAATGGAAAAGATATCTCATTTGGAGTACTGCAAAAGGAAAGAATGTGTCACTGGTAAACATAGCTAACATCCTGGAATACTTGGCAGAGCTCTTCCACAACGGCCTGTCCTATTCTTCCATTAAGATTCATGCATCAGCTATTTCAGCAGAATACAACTTGGATCCTCCAGTCTTCTCACATCCTCTGCTCAGGCAGTTTCTGAGAGGGATTAAAATGTAAAGCCACCTAGGAAGCCACCATTGCCAGCATGGGACTTGAACTTTGTGCTAGAAAAGTTGACACTCCCTCCTTTCGAGCCAGCAGCAACAGCAGAATTACAGTACTTATCATGGAAAACTGCTTTCCTGCTTGCAATCACTTCAGCAAGAAGGGTATCTGAGCTACAGGCATTAATGGCAGTACAGCCCTTCCTGATCTTCCATCAAGATGGTGTCCATGAGAACTAATCCTTCTTTTATGCCAAAGGTGGTCTCCAGGGTATCTTTAAATCAAGCTATCCACCTACCAACATTCTTCCCCAACCCACAGAACAGGGGAGAAAGACTGTTGCATACCTTGGATGTACATAGACAATTACGCTACTACCTGGACAGGACCAAGAGCAATAGAAAGACTGACCAGCTACTGGTAGCGTATGCGACAGGAATGGAAGGAAAAGCAATTTCAAAGCAGACAATCTCTAAGTGGATAGGAAATTGCATTAGATTTTGTTACTCCCACCATGGGAAGAAAACTCCAGAAAACATCAGGCCTCACTCTACAAGGGCTACAGCCACTACCACAGCTTTCTTACGAGGAGTGGCTACCAAGGACATTTTAGAGGCTGCTACTTGGAGCTCCGTGCATACATTTGCCAAGCATTATAATTTACCTTTATACTCCAGATCCCGAGCAGGTTTTGCCACTGCTGTTTTGCAAGGGATCTTAACTACACCATAATCTTATTTCTCCTCCTCCCCCAGTTTGGCTATGGTGTTCTACCCATTTGTAAGGACTGCAGATGCATCCTTGAAGGACATAGTACAGTTTTGTACCTACCATAAATGTAGATGTCCGATAGGCATGCATCTGCAGTCAGGATTACCCACCCTCCTTCCCCTCTGTGGTACTCCTAGGGTATTTGCCCATCTTGTAGCTAGCTGGGGGAATCTGTTATGGTGTATTTGTTTGTATATATGTACATACATGCTTATTTTTTGTTTGCTCTCTACTATTTGGAACCATTTGCATTTATCCAAATTTAGCCTACCTAGAAGGCACCTGGCATCTGGGGCAAGAAACACTGAGGAAAATGGCGTCGGCTGATGCCTTTATACCCAAAGAACTGCAGCTATGACGTCGGGTGAAGTGCGACACCAGCCGAGGCCAGACCCAGACTTTGGAATCCGGCCGACCGAAGGGCTGCCTGACGACAGAACAACCCATTTGTAAGGACTGCAGATGCATGCCTATCGGACATCTACATTTATGGTAGGTACAAAACTGTACTTTCCGACACTTGGAATTGACTGGCTGCTTTCTCACAGCTTGAGATTCTAAACTTGAGCTCCTACAACCTACCCGCAATGCCCAATACCCACGCTACCTCAGATCTCATTTGCCATGCTTGGTGTTCAGCAGCAGCAAGTTCTGCTTGAGCTTCTCCTCACAGTGTTTTTGGAAGATTCCTTTATCTGATGCCCACAGGGAGTGCATCTACTGTTTGGGGCCTCTCCATTTGGAACCTCCTTGTGATATCTGCAGGGCTTTTCACCCTTCAACCTCTAGCTGATAGGAGAAGCAAGCTTATTTTAAAGGGCTTGCTTCCTCCTTCTGCTGCCTCGAGGGTTCCTTCATCAGGGGCTCAACCCTGGCTATCGCTCATGCAGTCCTCCTCAGAACCTCCCTGTAAGAAGACTTAGTCTTCGGAACCAACCCATTCGGCTCCGAGTTCACTTACCTTCTCCTCTTCTCAGACCTGTTACTCCTCTAAGCCTACGGAGCTGAGTGTTTTTCCCCCGTCAGCTCCAGCTGTGTCAGAGCCAGGGTCTTCCATGCCGGGTCTCCCTGGATGATCTCCGAACCATTCCCAGCAGAGATCTCCCCATCCTTGGCTTCATCTAGGTTTTCCCCAAAGCTTGTTTTCTAGGGATGTGGGTAAGCTCATGTGGCAGTTTGCTCATGTGGCAGTTCCTCAAGAGACCGATCCAGATGGGGTTTGTGTCCACCCCGTCCACTGCCGGATCTGTGAGGATCTCCCCCTTCCAGCCTGCTGCTCCTTCTCTGATTCGTTCTTCAGTTTTGGAGTTGTTGGGTCCTGGTGCTGGGGTGTCGGAGCCGATAGAAATTTCTTCTTCACCTTCGGCATTTTCACCAAGTTGCTCGGCTCCTGGTTGCTTTGGTTCTGAGCGTGTCTCTGAGCCGGAGGGTTGAGGTCAGTTCCTGGGGTTTGACTTCTACTCCAAAGTTCTCAGAGCCATTTCTTCCTCTCAGGGCCTTGGCCTTTAACAGTTTCACTCCGACTCCTCCTCAGAGTGGGAGGCCCATCCTTTCTGGGAGGTGTCTGCTCCAGTGGCTTTGGCCCTGGTGAGACAGCCCCAGGGTGTTAGGAGTCCTTCCGCATTCAAGGTGGTGGAGATGGTCCTGTCTGCTCCCAAGAGACCCTTGGCACGTACCCCTGTCCCAATCTGGAATGTGTATGAGACCTTCAGTGAACCCCCAGATTTCTTCCAGTACCTCCCCGGAGTGCTGCCCCCCCCCAGGATGTTCCTTGGAAAAGACTGTGTAAAGGGGGACGTGGGTTCCCCTACAAAATTCCTTGCCATAAATACTGACTTTGAGGAAGGTGAAGGGTCACACAGATCTCCACCCAATGAGGTCACCTTTGATGACATCCTTGAAAACCTTTGCCAGAATGGTGGATGGTCCTCCCAAACCCCTTTTCCAGAGGAGTTGGTGGTGTTAGAAGCTTTTGGGTCTGGCCCATCTTCCACCTGGGTGTCCCCCCCCCCCCCCTCGGCCAACCCGCTGATCCAGCTGGTGTTATCGAGGGCTTGGAAGGAGCCGGATGCAGTAGAACCCATCCCCAAGCATTCTGATAAAATTTTGAGTGCCCCAGCTGACAAACAGTTTTGGTCCAAGGGAATCCTGGTAGGTGCCTTGGCTGTGGTGGCAGCCACCAAGAAAGAGCTTGCTCAGGAGAGCTCTTCTGTCCACCATCTGAATAGAGAATCCTGGGCTCTAGACAGATTTGGTAAGATGGTCTACGCCTCATCTACCTTTGCTATTCGGGCTTTGAACTCACTCTCTCATTTTACCTGGCCACAAAGGGACTTAAGGAACATTCTTGCTCGGTACCTCCCAAGGAGCAGGACTCCATTTCTTCTAGGTTGGCCAACCTACATTCCCTGGCTAATGCGTCCATAAGGCTCATCTCTCATGCTACAAGAGGGTACCTCAAGTGCAGCCAGTTCAGGCATTGCCATTAGGTGTCACATCTGGATGAGGCTGTGCAATTTTGTGGAGCCTTTCAAACAGTCCTTCATTAATGCCCCTTTTGATGGCTCCACCTTGTTTGGGCCTACGGTAAGTGACGCCTTGACTCAGAGTGATAAAGATGGTAAGACCATGTCTGCTGTTGGAATCTGTTTTTCTATTCCACAACAAACCTTTTCTAGGAACTAGCATGGCAGTAGGAAAAAGTTGTTTTTGAAGTCGCAGGCCCCTTTCCAGGACATTTGGGGAGACCCCCCCCCCGAGGCAGAGGGTGATATAGTCAGAACAGTAGACAGCACGCATGTGGCCAAGGGGGTCTGCAAAATTAAGGATTGCGGGAACCTGCCACAGACAAACTTTTCCAGCGGTCCTGAAGGGTTGACCATCTGCTCTCTTCTGGAAGCAGTTGGGGGGGGGTGATTTTCCTTACACCCAGAAACCTGGGAGGCCTTCACAAATGACAAATGGGTGCTAAGGATTGTATCCAGAGGATACTCAATTTCCTTTTCCAGCATTCCTGAACAAAAATCTCGCCTCCTTGCTGTGCCACCCAGTCAGAGGGAGGACACTGCCCAGGAAATAAGAAAGTTACTAAAAAAAAAAAAAAAAAGTCATCCAAGAGGTCCCCCCGATCAGAATGGATCAGGCATATACTCCAGATTCTTTTTAGTACCCAAACAGACAGGGAATTTGCGGCCAATATTGGATCTCACATATCTGAACAAGTCAGTGAAATGCACCAAATTCAGGATGGTCATGATTCAATCCATCTTATCTCTCCTGAAGATGGGGGATTGGATGTGTTCTGTAGACCTCAAGGATGCATACTACCATATCAAGATGGACAGACTCTCTAGGTCATTTCTATGTTTCAGGCTGGAAACCAGTCACTACCAGTTTTGGGCTTTCCCATTTGGTCTCACCACAGCTCCCGGGTTGTTCACCAAATGTCTAGTGGTAGTTGCAGTTCATCTCTGACTGCAAAGCTGTCAGATTTTTTCCATATCTGGATGACTGGCTCCTAACCACCCCAACCAGGCATCTTCTCCTTCAGGCCCAGGATTACTTCCTCAATCTAGCTTCCAACTTGGGCATAACAGTAAATCGGTAGAAGTCTCACCTGGACCCAGTTCAGACCATAGACTTTATAGGGGCACATCTGGATACAACGGTGGCTCAAGTTTGCCACATCGGACAGGATGCTAAATCTGAGGTCACATGTCAACCAGATCTTAACTGCTGAATACCCCTGGCCTCTCTGAGTCTGTGGGCTTTGGGATCCATGGCAGCAACCATAACCCTTCTTCCAATGGCACTTTTTCATATGCGCATTCTGCAGTGGTACGGTGGTCTCTTCTAAGAAATCCCTTGAATTTTCCATTAAAACTTTCCATTGTGTGCAAGGATTCTCTCCTTTGGTGAGTTCAGTCACCGGACATGACTCTAGGATGACTGTTTGTTCTCCCTTCCCCAACCACCACGTTGACTACGGACGCCTCCCAATTTGGGTGTTGGGGGGGGGGGCATTGTCTGGGTCGACAGTCCAAGGCACATGGATGCCCCAAGAGACCAAGCTTTGCATATCAGTGTCCTTAAGGTGAGAGAGGTTCTTCTAGCATTGCAAGAACTAGACAGCTTTCTTCCTTGGGAGACTATTGCTATCCAAACAGACATGTCACTGATTTGGTACTTCAACAAACAGGGTGGGACCAGGTCTTACCCCCTTTGTCAAGAAGCAGTGAGGGTTTGGCAGTGGGTGATTTCTTCCATCAGCTTTCTGGTGGTAATGCTTATTCCGGGGGGAGTCCAACATTCTGTCTGACAGACTCAGCAGAGTTCTGCTGATGCCTCACAAGTGGTCCATGAATCAATCCTTGGCAGACACAGTCTTCCAGAGATGGGGTTATCCTTGCTGCGACCTCTGTGTCCCCCCCCCAACAACAAATGCAGCAAGTATTTTGCTTGATCCCTCCTCAGGGACAGTCCCCCAGGGACGCTCTGGTTCATGCTTGGCCCTCCGGTCTACTGTACGCCTTTCCCCCTCTTCCCTTGATTCCCAAGTTTCTACAGAAAGCTTACAAGTTGCAAAACATAGTAATCCTCATTGCTCCCTTTAGGCCTCGGCAAACCTGGTTCACCTTTCTTTGGTCTCATCTGATTTTCCCCCTGATGAGGTTGGATCCTTATCCATATCTTTTGTCTCATCTGTCTGGGCATTCACACCCCTCTCTTCAGACTGTGAAATTAACAGCATGGTTTCTCCACTTCTAGTGATGGCTAGATCTCCCAGGCTGTCTCTTCCAGTTCAGGACATTTTGATTTCATCACACAGAGCTTCTACTTTCAAGATTTACAAGAGCAAGTGGAAAAGATTTTCTCTTTGGGTGGGGCAGAATCAGTTCTTTTTACCACACCAATTTGTTGTCCTAGACTTTCTAGCTTTTATTTTCAAGGAAGGTGTTAATCACTGTATAGTCAAGGTACAGCTTGCTGCCATTTCTAACTTTGGTTTTGGTTCAGCATCTTTGGCCTCTAACTTTTCTTAGACGCACATTTTTTACTACGACCTCCAGTCAAGGATCCCTATGCTCCCTTGAGGTCTTAATATGATTTTACAGGCTTTAGTCTATCCTCCCTTTGAAGCTTCAGCTACCATAGATGTAATATTTCTTTCCTGGGGCACACTTTTTCCTAGCAGCTGTTACCTCAGCCAGGAGAGTATCTGAGCAGCAGGCTCTTTCTGCTAAGTTTCATTACTTGGTTTTCCATAAAGAGAGTTAATTTATGTACAAATCCTTCTTTTTACTCAAGGTGGCTAAAGAGATGAACATTAACCAGTCAATTGATCTTCAAGTTTTCTTTCCTCAATAACAGAACAAAGGTGAACATACCTTACACATGCGTGATGTGTATAGATAATGTTTTTACATCCATAGAATAGAATCCTTCAGGAAGAGCGATCATTTATTTGTTTCCTTTTTGAATGCTAAAAAAAGGCAAGGCAGTAACCAAAGATGTTAAGTTGTCTATCTCGCCTTCGTTCTTGCTTGTTGGAATTGGAGCCGATCCTCGGCTCTGACTCTGCCATCTTCTATAGCTCAAGAGCTGTTTACTGGCTCGAGGCTACCCTTTATCCCATGATGCCTAGCGCTAGCTACGCAGATCTCGTTTGCCGCTTCAGCTGTGAGGTGTTGTTTTTCTGGCTCAGGCTCGTATAAAATTTCTTTATAGAACTTTTTTTACTAGAATTAGTCTTTTTCCTAGGGGTTTTGTTAGTTTTTAATCTTATATTTGTTGTGTTAGCGAAGTGTGTATTTGTAGCTTCCTTCCCTTCCCTTCCCTTTAGAACTCATTTAATTTAGAGAGTTCTCCCCCTTCCCCCCTCCTTATTCCTGTCAGGTTAGCCATTTAAGTTAGAGGCTTTCCTTCTATCTTCTTTATAGGCTAGCCGTTTGAGTTAGAGGCTTCCTATTAAAAAAAAAAAAAAACATTAGCTTTAGTCTGTAGTGTACTGTGTTTTTCTCTTTAGACTGTATTTTGAATTAAGTTAGCAATTGTTGTATTCTTTGTTACAGGATGTCCAAAGAATCCAAGGTGTCTGGGTTCAAGAAATGTGACTCATGCGGTCAGAAAATGTCTCTGATAGATGGGCACACTTCTTGCGTCTATTGTTTAGGCGCTGTGCACCTGCAGGACTCTTGTTCTATCTACCATGCATTTAGTCCAAGAGTTCTGGAGGAGCGTAAGAATAAGCTTATTCTCAGGGGCCTTTTAACACCCCAGGATTCACCGGCCAAGACTCAGCCTGTGAAATCCCCTAAATCTACCAAATCGTTGGCTCCAAGTTTGGAGCCGTCTTTGGTTCAGACTCTACCTGCTACTTCGGTTCCGGCTGGAACTGATAAGACTATCTCCCCGTCGGCTCCATCAGAAACTTCTGAGCCTTCACGGAGCCACAAGAGGCTGAGGTCCCCTTCTCTGGAATCGATACATTCGGCTCCTCGGTCTCCCCTGCTGCAAAACAAGCGCAGTCACAGATCTTCTCACTCCTCTTGATTCTCTAGGCTCTCTGATCACGACGTGGAGAGAGTGGTCAGTAGGTAGCTAAAGTCGCAGGCACTTGCCAAGATGTTGTCCAGCCCTCCTCAATAGGTGTCTGCTCCGTCCACTTCTATCGGTATTCCTCCTCCGACTCCATTGAGCTCGAAGCCGGAGTTCGTTGGGGTTCGAGTAGTGGAACCGTCGACTCCGATAACTTTATCTCCTTCGGTTCCATCGTCAGCTCCGATTCCCTTGATGGTGCCGTCCTTCGAGGGATCTGGGTGCCGGGGTTCCCTCGTTTGCTCCGAGGGGGCGAGTGGCATTGGACCCTTGTCTGACCCCGTTCTCCCTCTCGGAGCTTTGGCGCAGGTGAGCTCGGCTCCTACATCGGCCTCGGAGCAGTCTCCCTCAGTGCGGAGAAAGATTCCAATTTATTTCCTCTGAACCGGAGCTTTCCCTGCATCGTGGCAGGGATGCCTTTGTTGTCATGAGGAGTGTGCTGGCCACTGAGTCAGCTCCACTATCAGCCCCATCGGCTCCATCCCCTGTAGTGCCTGTGCCAACCTCTGCTCCTCCTCCAGACCCCAAGCGTGGGGAACCGGCGCTCCAGGGCACCCCATTGGGTGTTTCCTCTTCTTCCAAGGCCTCCTCTGATCATTCAGTGGAGCCCCCTTGTAAGAAGTGCAAGAGGAACCACATAGACTCCCCTGAGTCTGTTACTTCTGATACAGACTTAGATGATTCGGAAGGGTCCCCGAGATCCCCCTCTGAAGATGTTTCCTTTTCGGACATCCTCAAAATGCTTAAGCAGAGAAGGAACTGGAATCCCCTAGCCCCTACCGAGGATGAGTCTGTATTCCTGGATGCGTTTGGTTCCCGACCTTCCACCTCCTGGGTTTCTCTGCCTTTTGATCCACTTATGTCCATGGTGGCTCGAAAGGCTTGGTCAGCCCCGGATACAGTGGAACCAACTCCGAGAAGACCTGGCAAGTTCATCACAGCACCCCATGATAAACAGTTCTTTACCAAAGGTGTTCCTGTTGATGCCATGGTGGTAGCAGCAGCCACCAAAAAAGAGTTAGCGTAAACCTCTTCATCTGTCCATCCTCCTAACAAGGAGTCTAGGACCATGGACAGATACGGGAAGTGAATGTTTGCTTCAGCGACCTTTTCTATGAGGTCACTGAACTATTTATGCCATTTTACCGGGCTTCAGAGGGATCTCCTTAAAGAGCTCGGAGATACCCTTCAAGATCCATCAGCTGAGGGGGCTCAAGCTAAAGTGGCTTCCCAGCTGGCAACCCTTAATTCTGTAGTCAACTCTTCCATGAGGCTCATTTCTTATGCAGCCGATGATGCGAGTAGAGCCGCAGGTATGGGCGTGGCCCTTAGGAGACATGCATGGATGCGACTGTGTAACTTTGCGGAACCCTTTAGAGTGTCATTCACCAACACCCCCTTTGATGATTCCTTTCTTTTTGGACCACAGGTGAAAGACACTTTGACTAGGTGTGAGCAAGAAGGCAAGACTCTCTCTGCCATGGGAGTCCGTTTTTCCACTCCTTCCAGACCATACCCCAAGGGTCAGAAGAGTGGTAAAATGTGGTTCTGAAACTCCCAGGAAGCCTCACCTGACACACGTAGTGATTTTTCCTCCAGGGGCAGAGGGGGAAATAACAATAGACGCCGTCCTCATGGCAGAGGGGGTCCTCAGAACCAGGGCAACAGAGAATCCTTCTCTGAGAAGCCCTTTCAGCATCCCTGAAGGGTTGCCCGGCTGCCCGCCTCTGGAGGCAGTTGGGGGAAGACTTTCACTGTACCCAAAAGCCTGGCAAAATTTAACACAAGACAAATGGGTACGGTCAGTTATATCCGGAGGTTACAAAATTCCCTTCTCTCAACCCTCCTTACCGTCGAGCAAATCCCTTTCAGATGTTCCACCCAATCTGAGGGACCAAGCAGTCATAGAAGTTTCAAGACTGCTAGAAAAAAGGGTCATTCAGGAAGTCCCAGCAGACCAACACGGATCTGGAACTTACTCGAGGTTCTTTTTGGTACCAAAAAAGACAGGGGACTGGAGACTGATTCTGGATCTCAGCAGACTAAACAAGTCTGTTCAAAGAACAAAGTTTCGGATGGTCACGCTACAGTCAATTCTACCCTTTCTGGGTCAGGACAATTGGATGTGCTCCATAGATCTTCAGGATGTGTACTACCACATCAAATGGACAAGCGCTTCAGGAGATTCCTTCGCTTCCGGCTGGGAGCTAGTCATTACCAGTTCAGAGCTCTGCCCTTTGGTCTCACCACAGCCCCCAGGGTGTTCACCAAATGTATGGCAGTGGTCACGGCTCACCTGAGACGTCGAGGATTCCAGGTGTTTCCATATCTAGATGACTGGCTCCTCACTGCTACTACCAGGCATCAACTTCTGCAAGTCAGGGACTACACTATCACAGTCTGCTCCCAGCTAGGCATTACAATAAACTTCGAAAAATCTGCCTTGTTGCCTTGTCAATCTATCACCTATATAGGAGCAGACTTAGACATAAAGAACATGTCCACAAGGCTGCCGCCAGAAAGGGTGTCTACAATTCACCAGCAAGTACAAATTCTAATGCAGAGCAAAAGGATCCAAGTCAGGTTCGTCCTTCAAACTCTGGGTTGCATGGCAGCGTCAATTCTTCTAATCCCACTGGCCCGCTTTCAAATGAGGATCCTTAGTGGCTTCTGTTCACACAGTGGTCTTTCCAACAGCTGCCCATGTCTCACATGATCATGATTACAGAAGCATGCAAAAGGCACCTTTCCTGGTGGATGGTCTCCCCCTAGTGACTCAGGGCAGACCCTTCATTCAGCCCCCTCCGGTAGCCACGGTGACCACAGACGCCTCCCTGATAGGGGGGGGGCATTATCAGGGCAGGACAGTCAAAGGCACTTGGCAGCCTCACGAGTACCACCTCCATATAAACGTCCTAGAAATGAGAGCCGTGCTCCTAGCATTGCAAGCTCTTCAAGACTCTCTCCCTTCTGGGACCATTGCAATTCAAATGGACAACATGTCAGTGGTCTGGTACAACAAGCAGGGTGGAACCAAGTCCTACCCCCTATGTCGAGAAGCGCTCAGACTCTGGCAGTTGGCGATTTCTTCCCAGTGATTTCTGATTGCGACGCACATCCCTGGGAAGTCCAACGTCATAGCGGACAGGCTCAGCAGAGCTATTCTCATGCCTCATGAGTGGTCTCTGAATCAGGTAGTTGCAGATCTGATCTTCCGCAAATGGTGACAGCCTTGCTGTGATCTTTTTGCCACCCCCTTCAACAGCAAATGCAGCAACTACTGCTCCCTTCTTCCGCTTCCAGGTCACACACCCAGAGGCGCTCTAGTCCACGATTGTACTCAGGTACTTCTTTATGCCTTCCCTCAGTTTCCCCTGATTCCGAAACTCATACAGAAAGCAATATCGTTGGGTTGCAAAATGATCCTCATTGCTCCCTACTGGCCTTGACAGATATGGTTTCCTTTCCTGCACCATTACCTTCTCGATCAGCCCTGCACTCTGGATCCGATTCCAGACCTACTGACTCATCAGTCAGGCGGCCTGCATCAATCCCTCCAAACACTCCAGCTCACAGCTTGGTTGCTCCACTTCCAACCTTAGCCAGGCTTCCCAGCATTTCCCCGGCCATGCGTGAGATTATTGTCTCCTCTCACAAGTCCACAACTAGAAAGACTTATGCTAGCAAATGGAAACGTTTTTCTTGTTGGGCAGAGGCTAGGAACGTAGATCCTTTTTCAGCCCCAGTCCACGAAATTTTGGAGTTCCTAGCACAACTTTTTCATTCTGGGTCCGCTTCTGCTACAGTCAGGGTTTAATTGGCGGCCATTTCTAACTTTCATGTTGGTTTGGCTAATTAAAACATTATGTCTCATAAGCTCTGTAAAGCCTTTTTAAGGGGGATTATTCTCCTTAGACCTCCAGTGAGAGATCCCCCTCCTCCTTGGGACCTTAATTTGGTACTAACCTCCTTAATTATGCCCCCCTTTGAACCTGCAGCATCCTGCTCCATTAAGTTTCTATCTTGGCAAACACTTTTTCTGGTAGCTATTACTTCAGCCAGACGCATCTGTGAACTTCAGGCACTATGTGTTCATCCTCCATACTTGGTTTTTCATAAGGACAGGGTTGCTCTGAGGACTAATCCCTCGTTCCTTCCGAAAGTCTGCTCAGAAAACAATTTAAACGAATCTATAGACCTTCATGTGTTTTTCCCTAACCACATCAACAAGGCAGAATACAAATTACACCAATTGGACATTCATAGACAATTGCGTTTTTACTTGTATAGGACTAAGGATATAAGGAAGTCGGACCAACTATTCCTTTCCTATGCTCCAGGCAAACAAGGTCTCCCAGTTTCCAAAGTGACCTTATCCAGGTGGTTGTCTCACATTATTACTTTCATTTATCAATTGAGAAACAGAGTTGCCTATCAAACCAAAAGGTCATTCTACTAGGGCTTTGGCCACCACTGTAGCCTTCCAGTCTAGGTTGCCCATGGATTCTATCTGTGCAGCTGCTACGTGGGCAAATCCTCATACCTTTATTTCTCATTACAAGCTAGATATGGTCTCCAGGAGCAGAGCTGACTTTGGTTCCACTGTTCTGAAGAGTCTGTTCCAATGAGCTGCCCAGGATTGTAGGTGCTAGGGATGCTGTCCCAACCAGCAAGAACGAAGGCGAGATAGACAACTAAACATAAAGAAGTTATGTACCTACCATAATGTTCCATGTTAGTTGTCTTCATCTCGCCTTCTTTCTTGCGTCCCACCCTCCGTTCCCCTGTCCTGTTGGATCGAGTGGGAGTTTTGGTTTCGCTGGCTGAGTGTTCTCTGGTTTGTTTCCATTACTGACTTGTAACAGGTATGCTCAACCTGTTTGTTTGGACAGGTTGATTCTCTGGCTATGTCTGGGGTTAGCTATTACAAACGAGATCTGGGTAGCTAGCGCTAGGCATCATGGGATAAGGGGTAGCCTCGAGCCAGTAAACAGCTCTCGAGCTATAGAAGATGGCCGAGTCGGAGCCGAGGATCGGCTCCGATCCCAACCAGCAAGAAAGAAGGCGAGATGAAGACAACTAACATGGAACGTTATGGTAGGTACATAACTTCTTTTTTCTTTACCCAGATGGTTGAAAGATTGCATTTTGTTCATCTATTCTTCTAAAGGCATTCAATTACCAGGTCTGGTAAGAGAGCACTGTACAAGGTCTATTGCTAGGTCTCAAACTTTTTGGTCCAGAGTTTCTATTGAAGATGTTTGTGCTGCTGCTACTTGGTCAAACCCTCATACTTTCATCAGTCATTTCAAATTGGACTTGGTATCCAGGAGCAGAAGTGCTTTTGGTTCTGCTGTACTCGGGAATGGCCAGCCTGGATTATGCTAGCTGGGTGGACTCTGCTCATCAGGTTAACGGAATGAGTTGGGCAGCTTCAGATAAAGAAGTTATTTTCTTACCAATAATGTTCCATCTGTGTTGTCCAACTTTATTCCATTAACCTTCCCGCCCCCTTCCTCCTGTCCATGTTTTTTTTAAGAAGAAGCTTATTTAGGAATTCTTTCCTTGGTTGAGTTCCTGATGTTATATGTATGTGTGTGTGTATGTATATATATATATGTGTATATATATATATATATATATATATATATATATATAGATATATATATATATATATATATATATATATATATATATATATATATATATATGTGTGTGTGTGTGTATGTATATATATATATATATATATATATATATATATATATATATATACACACACACACACACACACACACACACACACACACACACATGGGTCTATTTCATTTGATCAAAAGACCACTTGACCTAAACCCATTTGATCGAAAACCAGTATTCAAGGCATAAAACTGGGATTTGTCCCCCTCCCCAATTGCGTGCGACCCTGGAGTTGGTATGTATACATGGGGGGGGGGGGGCAAAGCCCCCCCCCAGTTTCCTTTAAAAGAAGAAAATAACACAAAAAGTAAGATTGCTGCGCCCCCCACACCCCCCCCAACTATATATACCAACTTCAGGGTTGCACAACATAATAGACAACTCAAGGACAGGGTGTTGGAACATCAGAGAGACATTAGAAACATGAAAGACACTAATGCTCTTGATAAGCATATTATGTGCCATGGACAAGAACATAATTTTAAATTTATTGTGCTAGAGATCATTCCTGATTGTCTAAGAGGGGGAGACCTTAGGAATTGCACAGGATCTGCAGAGCAAAAATGGATTCTGTCTCAATGCTGTTAAGACACCAGGTCTTAATGAAGTTGTCTCTCTTAAGCCTTTTTTAAAATCTAGACCTCTCAAACACTAAGTATAGGATGTTTTTTTCATATATATTTTTTATGCTTTTTATATGTTTCATTTGCCTGTTTTTCAGTTGTGAAAGTTTTCTTTCAGATAATTGATGCTTTTATTAGTGCCTTAATTGACAAATTAACTTAAGCCATTTAAGTGTTTTTGTTACTAGTTGAGAACAGTCTGATGAAGTGGTGAGAGCTCACCGTGAAAATGCTTACTCTCTTTTGTGTGCATTAAAGTTTTTTGTTTTGTTTACTAGTTTTTTAGAACCCGTTTTCCTGATGAAGGTTTGGGGAGACCCCCCCCCCGAGGTGGCCGAGGTGATATAGTTGAACAGTAGACAGCACGCGATGTGGCTGGCAAATCTGGCAATTAAGGATTGCGGAACTGCCACAGACAAACTTTTTCCAGCGGTCCTGGAAGGGTTGACCATCTGCTCTCTCTGGTAGCAGTTAAAGATTTTCTCACACCCAGAAACCTGGGAGGCTCACAAATGACACAATGGTGCTAAGGATTGTGGCCCAGGAGGATACTCTGTCTCCTTTTTCCCAAGTACATCTCTGGAACAAAATCTCGGCCCTTACAAAGCACCCAGTCAGAGGGAGGACACGCCCAGGAAGCTACAGTTAAAAAAAAAAAAAATATCCAAGAGGTCCCTGATCAGAATGCGATCAAAATATACTCCAGATTCTTTTTAGTACCCAAACAGACAGGGAATTTGCGTCAATATTGATCTCACATAAACAAGTCAGTGAAATGCACCAAATTCAGATGGTCGCGGATCTAATCCAATTCATCCCTCCTGAAGATGGGGGGGGATTGGATGTCTCTGTAGACCTCAAGGATGGCGCTCACCGTCAAGATGGACAAGACTTAGGTCATTTCTATGTTTGTGGCTGAAACCAGTCACTACCAGTTTTGCTTTCCCATTTTGGTCTCACCACAGTTCCTGTTGTACCCTCAAATGTCTAGTGGTAGTTGTAGTTCATCTCTGACTGTAAGGGGTATCAGAAGTTTCCATATCTGGATGACTAGCTTCTAACCGGCCCAACCAGCCATCTTCTTCAGGCCCAGGATTACTTCCTCAATCTAGCTTCCATCCTGGGCATAACTATAAATTGGCAAAAGTCTCACCTAGACCCAGAAGTTCAGACCATAGACTTTATAGGGGCACATCTGGATACAACGTGGGGCTCAAGTTTCACAAGCATCGGACAGGATACTAAATCTGGAGGCTCACATGTCAACCAGATCTAACTGCTGAATACCCCTGGCCTCTGAGTCTGTGGCTGGATCCATGGCAGCAACTACAACCCTTCTTCCAATGGCACTTTTCATATGCATTCTTGCAGTGGTACTGTGTGGTCCTTCTAAGAAATCCCTTGAATTTTCCATTAAAACTTTCCATTGTGTGCAAGTGATTCTCTCCCTTGTGAGTTCAGTCACCGACATGACCTAGGATGACTGTTTAGCCTCCCTTCCCCAACCACCACGCTGTGACTGTACGGACCTCCCAATTTGGGTGTTGGGGCATTGTTCAGTCGAGCAGTCCAAGGCATGGATGCCCAAGAGATCAAGCTTGCATATCAGTGTCCTTAAGGTGAGAGGTTCTTTCTCAAAGATTGCAAGAACTAGATGTGCTTTCTTCCTTAAGACTGGCTGCTATCCAAACAGACACATGTCACTGATTTGGTACTTCAACAAACAGGGTGGACCAGGTCTCACCCCTTGTCAAGCATAGCTGTGAGGGTTTGGCAGTGGTGATTTCTTCCATCAGTTTCTGGTGGTAATGCTTTATTCCGGGAGTCCAACATTCTGTCTGACAGACTCAGCAGAGTTCTGCGATGCCCTCAAGTGGGTCCACATGAATCATCCTTGGCAGACACAGTCTTCCAGAGATGGGGTTATCCCTGCTGCGACCCTGTGTCCTCCAACAACAAATGCAGCAGTATTTTGCTTGATCCCTCCTCAGGGACAGTCCTCAGGGACGCTCTGGTTCATGCTTGGCCCTCCGCTCCGTCACTGTACGCCTTTCCCCTCTCTTCTTCCCTTTGATTCCCAAGTTTTCTACAGAGCTTACAAGTTAAAACAGGTAATCCCTATTGCCCTTTAGCCTCGCAAACCTGGTTCACCTTTCTTTGGTCTCATATCTGATTTTCCCCCTGATGAGGTTGGATCCCTATCCATATCTTTTGTCTCATCTGTCTGGGCATTCACACCCCTCTCAGGCTGTGAAATTAACAGCATGGTTTCTCCACTTCTAGTGATGGCTAGATCTCCAGGCTGTCTCTCTTCCAGTTCAGGACATGGATTTCATCACACAGAGCTTCTACTTTCAAGATTTACAAGAAAGCAAGTGGAAAAAAGATTTTCTTGGTGGGGCAGAATCAGCCCTTTTTACCACACCACTCTGTTGTCTTAGACTTTCTAGCTTTTATTTTCAAGGAAGTGTTAATCACTGTATAGTCATGTTGTGCTTGCTGCCACTTCTAACTTTGGTTTTGGTTCAGCATCTTTGGCCCCAACTTTTCTGTAGACTATTATTTTTTACTACTTGACCTCCAGTCAAGGGATCCCATGTTCCCTTTGGAGGTCTTAATATGATTTTACAGGCTTTAGTCTATCCTCCCTTGGTAGAGTTTTCTCAGCTACTATAGATGTAATATTTCTTCCTGGGGCACACACTTTTTCTCAGCAGCTGTTGCTGCCCTCAGCCAGGAGAGTATCTGAGCAGCAGGCTCTTTCACAAGTTTCATTACTTGGTTTTCCATAAAAGAGAGTTAATTTATGTACAAATCCTTCTTTACTCAAGGTGGCTAAAGATGAACATTAACCAGTCAATTGATCTTCAAGTTTTCCTCAATAACAGAACAAAGGTGAATACACCACACATGCGTTGATGTGTATAGATAATGTTTTACATCCATAGAATAGAATCCTTTCAGGAAGAGCTTATCATTTATTTGTTTCCTTTTTGAATGCTAAAAAGGCAAAGGCAGTAACCAAAGATGTTAAGTTGTTCATCTCGGCCAGGTTTGCTTTTTCTTGTTGAATTGAGCGATCCTCGGCTCTGACTCCCAAGTATCTTCTATAGCTCAAGAGTCGCCGTCGGCTCGAGGCTACCCTTTATCCCATGATGCCTAGCGCCAGCCACGCAGAGATCCGCTTGCCGCTTCAGCTGTGAGGTGTTGTTTTTTCTGGCTCAGGCTCGATAAAATTTCTTTATAGAACTTTTTTTACTTAGAATTAGTCTTTTTTTTCCTAGGGGTTTTGTTAGTTTTAATTCCTTATATTTGTTGTGTTAGCTTAAGTGTGTATTTGTAGCTTCCTTCCCTTCCTTCCCTTTAGAACTCATTTAATTTAGAGAGTTCTCCCCTTCCCCCTCCTTATTCCTGTCAGGTTAGCCATTTAAGCGAGGCTTTCCTTCATCTTCTTTATAGGCTAGTCAAGCTTGAAAGTTAGAGGCTTCCTATTAAAAAAAAAAAAAACATTAGCTTTAGTCTGTAGGTACTGTGTTTTTCTCTTTAGACTGTATTTTGAATTGTTAGTAATTGTTGTATTCTTTGTTACAGACGTCCAGAAGAACTAAGGTGTCTGGGTTCACAAATGTGACCTATGCAAGGTCAGAAAATGTCTCGACAGATGGGCACACTTCTTATGCTCTATTGTTTAGAAGGCCAGCACCTGCAGGACTCTTGTTCCATCTACCATGCATTTAGTCCAAGAGTTCTGAGGAGTGAAGAATAAGCTTATTCTCAGGGGCCTTTAATTCCCAGATTCAATCGCCAAGACTCAGCTCAGAAACTCTCTAAATTCACTGAAACGTTGGTTCCAAGTTTGGAGCTGCCTTTTGGTTCAGACTTACTCATGCTTCGTTCGGGTTGAACTGATAAGATCTGTCTCCCCGCCGCTCCATCAGGAAACCCCTGAGCCTTCACGGAGCCACAAGAGGCCAGGCCCCTTCTGAATCGCATACATATCTGCCTCGGTCTCCCCTGCTGCAAAACAAGCGCGGTCACAGACCCTTCTCACCTTCATTCTAGCCTCTGATCACGACGTGAGGAAAAGTGGCTGTAGAAGCAAAGCCCAGGCACTTGCTAAGATGTCTCAGCCTCCTCAATAGGTGCTCCGTCTGGCCCACTTATCGTGGCCCTCCCGACCCATTGAGCTCGAAGCCGGAGTTCACAATTGAGTAGTGGAAACCGCTTACCCGATAACTTTATCTCTTCGGTTCCATCGTCAGCTCCGATTCCCTTGATGGTGCGCCGTCTCGAGGGATCTGGGTGCCGCTTTGTTTGTTCGGGGGCGGAGTGGCATTGGACCCTTTGTCTGACCCCTGCTTCTCCCTCTCGGAGCGAAGCAGGTGAACGGGTTCTACATCGTGTCTTCGAGCAGTCTCCCCTGCGCGCGGAGAAAGATTCCTAATTTATTTCCTCTGAACCGAGCTTTCCCTGCATCGTGCAGGGATGCCTTGTTGTCATGGAGAGGAGTGTGCTGGCCACTGGAGTCAGCTCCACTATCAGCCCATCGCTCCATCCCTGTGGTGCCTGTGCCAACCCTGCTCCTCCTCCAGACCCCAAGCGTGGGGGAACTCAAGGCCCAGGGCACCCCACAGGCTTCTTCCAAGGCCTCCCTCTGATCATTCAGTGGAGCCCTTGTAAGAAGTGCAAGAGGAACCACATAGACTTCTGAGTCTGTTACTTCTGATACAGACTTAGATGATTCGAAGGGTCCCCGAGATCCCCTGAAGATGCTTCCTTTTCGGACATCCTGTGCTTAAGCAGAGAAGGAACTGGAACTCCCTAGCCCCCACCGAGGATGAGTCCCATTCCTGGATGCGTTTGGTTCCCCGACCTTCCACCTCTAAGTTTCTCTGCCTTTGATCCACTTATGTCCATGGTGGCTCGAAGCGTTTGGCTGGCCCCTGGATACAGTGGAACCAACTCCGAGAAGACCCTGGTGTTCATCACAGCACCCCATGATAAACAGTTCTTACCAAAGGTGTTCCTGTTGATGTGCCATGGTAGCAGCAGCAGCCACCAAAAAAGAGTTAGCGAATTTTCTTCATCCGTCCATCCTCCCAAGGAGTTCAGGACCATGGACAGATACGGAAGAGAATGTTTGCTTCAGCGCATCTTTTCTATGAGGTCACTGAACTATTTATGCCATTTTACTGGCTTCAGAGGGATCTCCTTGTAAAGAGCCTCGGAGATACCCTTCAAGATCCATCAGCTGAGGGGGCTCAAGCTAAAAGTGGCTCCCAGCTGGCAACCCTTAATTCTGTAGGTCAACTCTTCCATGAGGCTCATTTCTTATGCAGCCGATGATGCGAGTAGAGCCGCAGGTATGGGCGTGGCCCTTAGAGACATGCATGATGCGACACTGTGTAACTTTGCGAACCCTTTTAGAGTGTCATTCATCAACACCCCTTTGATGATTCCTTTCTTTTGGACCACAGGTGAAAGAGACACTTCATCAGGTGTGAGCAAGAAGGCAAGACTCCTCTCTCTGCCATGGGGAGTCCGCTTTTCCACTCCTTTCCAGACCATACCCCAAGGGTCAGAAGAGTGGTAAATGTGGTTTGAAACTCCCAGGAAGCCTCACCTGACACACGTAGTGACTTTTCCTCCAGGGCAGAGGGGAAGCCAACACAGATGCCTCATGGCAGAGAGAGGGGGTCCAGAACCAGGCAACAGAGAATCTCTTCTCTCGAGAAGTCTTCAGCATCCCTGAAGGGTTGCCCGCCGCCCGCCCTGGAGGCAGTTGGGGAAGACTTTCACTGCACCCAAAAGCCTGGCAAAATTTGCACAAGACAAATGGCACGGCCGGGTTATATCCGGAGGTTACAAAATTCTCTTCTCAACCCTCCCACTGGCCGAAAGCAAATCCCTTCAGATGTTCCACCCAATCTGAGGGACCAAGCAGTCATAGAAGTTTCAAGATCAAGTTGGTGGGCACAGGTCTCAGGAAGTCCCAGCAGACCAACACGGATCTGGAACTTGATTTCGAGGTTCTTTTGGTAACCAAAAAGACAGGGGACTGAGACTGACCCTGGATCTCAGCAGACTAAAACAAGTCTGTTCAAAAGAACAAAGTGCTCGGATGGTCACGCCACAGTCAATTCTACCATCTTTCTGGGTCAGGACACCGATGTGCTCCATAGATTTCAGGATGTGTACTACCACATCAAATGGACAAGGCGCTTCAGGAGATTCCTTCGCCTCCGGGCTGGGAGCTCAGTCATTACCAGTTCAGAGCTCTGCCTCTTGGTCTCACCCACAGCCCCCAGGGTGTTCACCAAATGTATGGCAGTGGTCAATGGCTCACCTGGAGACGCCGCCGAGATCTCCAGGTGTTTCATATCTAGATGTGACTGGCCCTCACTGCTACTACAACAGGCATCAACTTCTTGCAAGTCAGGGACCACACTATCACAGTCTGCTCCCAGCCAGGCATTACAATAAACTTCAAAATCTGCCTTGTTGCCTTGTCAATCTATCACCTATATAGGAGCAGACTTAGACACAAGAGAACATGTCCGTTAAGGCTGCCGCCAGAAAGGGTGTCTACACCACCAGCAAGTACAAATTCTAATGCAGAGCAAAAAGAATCCAAGTCAGGTTCGTCCTTCAAACTTCAAGGTTCCATGTGGCAGTGTTTCATTCTTCTAATCCCACTGGCCCGCTTTCAAATGAGGGATCCTTCCAGTGGCTTCTGTTCACACAGTGGTCTTTCCAACAGCTGCCCATGTCTCTGCTATGATCATGGGATTACAGAAGCATGCAAAAGGCACCTTTCCTGGTGGATGGTCTCCTCAGTGACCTCCAGGACAGTGACCTCTTCATTCAGCCCTTCCTAGCATACACGGTGACCACAGACGCCCCTTGATATGGGGGGCATTATCAGGGCAGGACAGTCAGTGCTGCACTTGGCAGCCCCACGAGTACCAATTCCTGTATATAAACGCCCCTAGAATGAGAGCCGCAAGGTTCCTAGCATTGCAAGCTCTTCAAGACTCTCTCCTTCTGGGATTCATTGCAATTCAAATGGACAACATGTCAGTGGTCTGGTACAACAAGCAGGGGGTGAACCAAGTCCTACCCCTATGTCGAGAAGCGCCAGACTCTGGCAGTTGGCGCATTTCTTCCCAGTGATTTCTGATTGCGACGACATCCCTGGAAGTCCAACGCCATAGCGGACAGGCTCAGCAGAGCTATTCACACACTTCATGAGTGGTCTCTGAATCGTAGAAGTTGCAGATCTGATCTCTCCGCAAATGGTGACAGCCTTGCTGGTGATCTTTTTGCCACCCCCTTCAACAGCAAATGCAGCAACTACTGCTCCCCTTCTTCCGCTTCCAGGTCACACACCCAGAGGCGCCTAGTCCAATTTATTGTACTCAGGTACTTTTATGCCTTCCCTCAGTTTCCCTGATTCCGAAACTCATACAGAAAGCAATATCGCTGGTTGCAAATGATCCTCATTGCTCCCTACTGGCCTTGACAGATATGTAGTTTCCTTTTCCTGCACCATTACCTCTCTCGATCAGCTCCTGCACTCTGATCCCGATTCCAGACCACTGACTCATCAGTCAGGCGGCCTGCATCAATCCCCTCCAAAACACTCCAGCTCACAGCTTGGTTGCTCCACTTCCAACCTTAGCCAGGCTTCCCAGCATTTCCGCCATGCGTGTGAGATTATTGTCTCCTCCTCACAAGTCCACAACTAGAAAGACTTATTATGCTAGCAAATGGAAACGTTTTGTTGGGCAGAGGCTAGGAACGAGATCCTTTTTCAGCCCCAGTCCACTTAAATTTTGGGAGTTCCTAGCACAACTTTTTTCATTCTGGGTCCGCTCAAGTTACAGTCAGGCTTAATTTGATGTCATTTCTCAATCTTTCATGTTGGTTTGGCTAATTGAAAACATTATGTCTCATAAGCTCTTGTAAAGCCTTTTAAGGTGGGATTATTCTCCTTAGACCTCCAGTGAGAGATCCCTCCTTGGGACCTTAATCAGGTACTCAACCTCCTTAATTATGCCCCTTGAACCTGCAGCATCCCGCTCTATTAAGTTTCTATCTTTGGCAAACACTCTTTTCTGGTAGCTATTACGCTTCAGCCAGACGTGATCTCAGAACTTCAGGCACTATGTGTTCATCCTCCATACTTGGTTTTTCATAAGGGACAGTGGGTTGCTCTGAGGACTAATCCCCTGCTCCTTCCGAAAAGTCTGCTCAGAAAACAATTTAAACGAATCTATAGACCTTTCATGTGTTTTTTCCCTCAACCACATCAACAAGGCAGAATACAAATTACACCAATTGGACATTCATAGACAATTATGCTTTTTACTTGTATAGGACTAAGGATATAAGGAAGTCGGACCAACTATTCCTTTCTCCTGCATGCTTCCAGGCAAACAAGGTCTCCCAGTTTCCAAAGTGACCTTATCCAGGTGGTTGTCTTGGGTATTATTACTTTCATTTATCAATTGAGAAACAGAGTTGCCTATCAAAACCAAAAAAGGTCATCTCTACTAGGGCTTTGGCCACCACTGTAGCCTTCCAGTCTAGGTTGCCCATGGGATTCTACTTCCTCCTGTGCAGCTGCTACTGCAAAATCCTCATACCTTATTTCTCATTATGTTAGATATGGTCTCCAGGGAGCAGAGCTGACTTTGGTTCCACTGTTCTGAAGAGTCTGTTCCAATGAGCTGCCCAGGATTGTAGGTGCTAGGATGTTAAACCTAATCATAGAACGAGCATGCAGATAGGACAACTAAACATAAAGCAGTTAAGTGTACTCACCATAATGTTCCATGTTAGTTGTCTTCTATCTCGCCTTCTTCTTCATGCCCCACCTCCGCTCCCCGTCCTGTTGGATCGAGTGGGAGCTTTTGGTTTCGCTGGCTGAGTGTTTCTCAGTTTATTTCATTACTGGACTTGTAACAGGGTATGCTCAACCTGTTTGTTTGGACAGGTTGGATTCTCTGGCTATGTCTGGGGTTAGCTATTACAAACGAGATCTGGGTAGCTAGCGCTAGGCATCATGGGATAGCGGGTAGCCTCGAGCCAGTAAACAGCTCTCGAAGCTATAGAAGATGGCCGAAATGGAGCCGGTGATCGGCCCCATCCCAACCAGCAAGAAAGAAGGCTAGATGAAGATTAACCAATATGGAACGTTATGCAGGGTACACATAACTTCTTTTTTTTCTTTTGCACCAGATGGTTGAAAAAGATTGCATTTTAATTCATCTTATTCTCTAGGTATCTCACCATTACCAGGTCTGGTAAGAGAGCACTGTACAAGGTCTATTGCTAGGTCTCAAACCTTTGGTCCAGAGTTTCATTGAAGATGTTTGTGCTGGGTTGCCACTTGGTCAAACCCTCTACACTTTCATCAGTCATTTCAAATTGGACTTGGTATCCAGGGAGCAGAAGTGCTTTTGGTTCTTGCTGTACCGGGAATGGCCAGCCTGGATTATGCTAGCTGGGTGGACTCTGCTCATCAGGTTAACGGAATGAGTTGGGCAGCTTCCAGATAAAGCAGTTATTTTCTTACCACAATGTTCCATCTGTGTTGTCCAACTTTATTCCATTAACCTT